>NW_027490222.1:242818-480296 GCF_050948175.1 Xylocopa sonorina | reverse complement strand
AAGGAAGTGTCGCATTTACATTCATTTGAAGTGTAGACGAGGAATACATAACACTTCCCCAATCATATTATATCTTACCATGAAACATAGAAATGAGATGCGATATCGCGTTTTAATAAGCATCAGAAATTCAATGCTACGATACGTAGACATCTGCAAACGCCATTTCCTTGCAAGGAAGTGTCGCATTTACATTCATTTGAAGTGTAGACGAGGAATACATAACACTTCCCCAATCATATTATATCTTACCATGAAACATAGAAATGAGATGCGATATCGCGTTTTAAGAAGCACTAGAACTCTATTACTACGATACCTAGACATCTGCAAACGCTATTTCCTAGCAAGGAAGTGTCGCATTTACATTCATTTGAAGTGTAGACGAGGAATACATAACACTTCGCAAATCATATTATATCTTACCATGAAACATAGAAATGAGTTGCCATATCGCGTTTTAAGAATCATAAGAACTCTATTGCTACGATACGTAGACATCTGCAAACGCTATTTCCTTGCAAGGAAGTGTCGCATTTACATTCATTTGAAGTGTAGACGAGGAATACATAACACTTCCCCAATCATATTATATCTTACCATGAAACATAGAAATGAGATGCGATATCGCGTTTTAAGAAGCACCAGAGCTCTATTGCTACGATACGTTGACATCTGCAAACGCTATTTCCTTGCAAGGAAGAGTCGCATTTACATTCATTTGAAGTATAGACGAGGAATACGTAACACTTCGCATATCATATTATATCTTACCATGAAACATAGAAATGAGATGCGATATCGCGTTTTAAGAAGCATCAGAAATTCAATGCTACGATACGTAGACATCTGCAAACGCTATTTCTTTGCAAAGAAGTGTCGCATTTACATTCATTTGAAGTGTAGACAAGGAATACATAGCACTTCGCAAATCATAATATATCTTACCATGAAACATAGAAATGAGATGCGATATCGCGTTTTAAGAAGCATTAGAATTCCATTACTACGATACGTAGACATCTGCAAACGCTATTTCCTTGCAAGGAAGTGTCGCATTTACATTCATTTGAAGTGTAGACGAGGAATACATAACACTTCCCCAATCATATTATATCTTACCATGAAACATAGAAATGAGATGCGATATCGCGTTTTAAGAAGCATTAGAGCTCTATTGCTACGATACGTTGACATCTGCAAACGCTATTTCCTTGCAAGGAAGAGTCGCATTTACATTCATTTGAAGTATAGACGAGGAATACATAACACTTCGCATATCATATTATATCTTACCATGAAACATAGAAATGAGATGCGATATCGCGTTTTAAGAAGCATCAGAAATTCAATGCTACGATACGTAGACATCTGCAAACGCCATTTCCTTGCAAGGAAGTGTAGCATTTACATTCATTTGAATCGTAGACGAGGAATGCATAACAATTCGCAAAGATTATTATATCTTATCATGAAACATAGATATGAGATGCAATATCTCGTTTTAAAAAGCATTTGAACTCTATTGCTTCGTAGACGTAGACATCTGCAAACGCTATTTCCTAGCAAGGAAGTGTCGCATTTACATTCATTTGAAGTGTAGGCGAGGAATACATAACACTTCGCAATGAATATTACATCTTATCATGAAACATAGAAATGAGATGCGATATCTTGTTTTAAGAAGCATTTGAACACTATTGCTTCGATACGTAGACATCTGCAAACGCTATTTCCTAGCAAGGAAGTGTCGCATTTACATGCATTTGAATCGTAGACGAGGAATGCATAACACTTCGCAATGCATATTATATCTTATCATGAAACATAGAAATGAGGTGCGATATGTCGTTTTAAGAAGCATTAGAACTCTATCCCTACGCTACGTAGACATCTGCAAACGCTATTTCCTTGCAAGGAAGTGTCGCATTTACATTCATTTGAAGTGTAGAAGAGGAATACATAACACATCACAAATCATATTATATCTTACCATGAAGCATGGAAATGAGATGCGATATCGCGTTTTAAGAAGCATTAGAACTCTATTGCTACGATACGTAGACATATGCAAACGCTATTTCCTTGCAAGGAAGTGTCGCATTTACATTCATTTCAAGTGTGGACGAAGAATACATTACACTTCGCAAATCATATTATATCTTACCATGAAACATAGAAATGAGATGCGATATCGCGTTTTAAGAAGCATGAGAACACTATTGCTACGATAGGTAGACATTTGCAAACGCTACTTCCTTGCAAGGAAGTGTCGCACTTACATTCATTTGAAGTGTAGACGAGGAATACATAACACTTCGCAAATCATATTATATCTTACCATGAAACATAGAAATGAGATGCGATATCGCGTTTTAAGAAGCATTAGAACTCTATTGCTAGGATACCTATACATCTGCAGACGCTATTTCCTAGCAAGGTAGTGTCGCATTTACATTCATTTGAAGTGTAGTCGTGGAACACATGACTCTTCGCAAATCATATTATATCTTACCATGAAACATAGAAATGAGATGCGATATCGCGTTTTAAGAAGCATTAGAAATCTATTGCTACGATACGTAGACATCTGCAAACGCCATTTCCTAGCGAGGAAGAGTCGCATTCACATTCATTTGAAGTGTAGACGAGGAATACATAACACTTCGCATATCATATTATACCTTACCATGAAACATAGAAATGAGATGCGATATCGCGTTCTAAGAATCACAAGAACTCTATTGCTGTGATACGTACACATCTGCAAACGCTATTTCCTTGCAAGGAAGTGTCGCATTTACATTCATTTGAAGTGTAGGCGAGGAATACATAACACTTCGCAATGGATATTACATCTTATCATGAAACATAGAAATGAGTTGCGATATCTTGTTTTAAGAGGCATTTGAACACTATTGCTTCGATACGTAGACATCTGCAAACGCTATTTCCTAGCAAGGAAGTGTCGCATTTTCATCCATTTGAATCGTAGACGAGGAATGCATAACACTTCGCAATGAATATTATATCTTATCATGAAACATAGAAATGAGGTGCGATATGTCGTTTTAAGAAGCATTAGAACTCTATCCCTACGATACGTAGACATCTGCAAACGCTATTTCCTTGCAAGGAAGTGTCGCATTTACATTCATTTGAAGTGTAGAACAGGAATACATAATACTTCGCAAATCATATTATATCTTACCATGAAACATGGAAATGAGATGCGATATCGCGTTCTAAGAATCATAAGAACTCTATTACTACGATACGTAGACATCTGCAAACGCTATTTCCTTGCAAGGAAGTGTCGCATTTACATTCATTTGAAGTGTAGACGAGTAATACATAACACTTCCACAATCATATTATATGTTACCATGAACATAGAAATGAGATGCGATATCGCGTTTTAAGAAGCATTGGAACTCTATTGCTACGATACGTAGACATCTGCAAACGCTATTTCCTTGCAAGGAAGAGTCGCATTTACATTCATTTGATGTGTAGACGAAGAACACATGACACTTCGCAAATCATATTTTATCTTACCATGAAACATAGAAATGAGATGCGATATCGCGCTTTATGAAGCATTAGAACTCTATTGCTACGATCCCTAGTCATCTGCAGAAGCTAGTTCCTAGCAGGGAAGTGTGGCATTTACATTCATTTGAAGTGTAGACGAGGAATACATAACACATCGCAAATCATATTATATCTTACCATGAAACATAGAAATGAGATGTGATATCGCGTCTTAATAAGCATTTGAACTCTATTGCTTCGATACGTAGACATCTGCAAACCCTATTTCCTTGCAAGGAAGTGTCGCATTTACATTCATTTGAAGTGTAGAAGAGGAATACATAACACTTCGCAAATCATATTATATCTTACCATGAAACATAGAAATGAGATGCGATATCGCGTTTTAAGAAGCATTAGAACTCTATTGCTACGATAGGTAGACATCTGCAAACGCTATTTCCTAGCAAGGAAGTGTCGCATTTACATTCATTTGAAGTGTAGACGAGGACTACATAATACTTCGCAAATCATATTATATCTTACCGTGAAACATAGAAATGAGATGCGATATCGCGTTTTAAGAAGTATTAGAACACTATTGCTAAGATAGGTAGACATTTGCAAACTCTATTTCCTTGCAAGGAAGTGTCGCATTTACATTCATTTGAAGTGTAGACGAGGAATACATAACACTTCCCCAATCAAATTATATCTTACCATGAAACATAGAAATGAGATGCGATATCGCGTTTTAAGAATCATAAGCTCTCTATTGCTACGACACGTAGACATCTGCAAACGCTATTTCCTTGCAAGGAAGTGTCGCATTTACATTCATTTGAAGTGTAGACGAGGAATACATAACACTTCGCAAATCATATTATATCTTACCGTGAAACATAGAAATGAGATGCGATATCGTGTTTTAAGAAGTATTAGAACACTATTGCTAAGATAGGTAGACATTTGCAAACTCTATTTCCTTGCAAGGAAGTGTCGCATTTACATTCATTTGAAGTGTAGACGAGGAATACATAACACTTCCCAATCATATTAATTCTTACCATGAAACATGGAAATGAGATGCGATATCGCGTTTTAAGAAGCATTAGAACTCTATTGCTACGATATGTAGACATCTGCAAACGCTATTTCCTTGCAAGGAAGAGCCGCATTTTCATTCATTTGAAGTGTAGAAGAGGAATACATAACACTTCGCAAATCATATTATATCTTACCATGAAACAGAGGAATGAGATGCGATATCGCGTTTTAAGAAGCATTAGAACTCTATTGCTACGATACCCAGTCATCTGCAGACGCTATTTCCTAGCAGGGTAGTGTGGCATTTACATTCATTTGAAGTGTAGACGAGGAATGCATAACACTTCGCAATGAATATTATATCTTATCATGAAACATAAAAATGAGATGCGATATCTCGTTTTAAGAATCATTAGAACTCTATTGCTACGATACGTAGACATCTGCAAACGCTATTTCCTTGCAAGGAAGTGTCGCATTTACATTCATTTGAAGTGTAGACGAGGAATACATAACACTTCGCAAATCATATTATATCTTACCATGAAACACAGAAATGAGATTTGATGTCGCGTTTTAAGAATCATAAGAACTCTATTGCTACGATATGTAGACATCTCCAAACGCTATTTCCTTGCAAGGAAGTGCGGCATTTACATTCATTTGAAGTGTAGACGAGGAATACATAGCACTTCGCAAATCATAATATATCTTACCATGAAACATAGAAATGAGATGCGATATCGCGTTTTAAGAAGCACTAGAACTCTATTACTACGATACCTAGACATCTGCAAACGCTATTTCCTAGCAAGGAAGTGTCGCATTTACATTCATTTGAAGTGTAGACGAGGAATACATAACACTTCGCAAATCATATTATATCTTACCATGAAACATAGAAATGAGTTGCCATATCGCGTTTTAAGAATCATAAGAACTCTATTGCTACGATACGTAGACATCTGCAAACGCTATTTCCTTGCAAGGAAGAGTCGCATTTACATTCATTTGAAGTGTAGACGAGGAATACGTAACACTTCGCATATCATATTATATCTTACCATGAAACATAGAAATGAGATGCGATATCGCGTTTTAAGAATCATAAGAACTCTATTGCTACGATACGTAGACATCTGCAAACGCTATTTCCTTGCAAGGAAGTGTCGCATTTACATTCATTTGAAGTGTAGACGAGGAATACATAACACTTCCCCAATCATATTATATCTTACCATGAAACATAGAAATGAGATGCGATATCGCGTTTTAAGAAGCACTAGAGCTCTATTGCTACGATACGTTGACATCTGCAAACGCTATTTCCTTGCAAGGAAGAGTCGCATTTACATTCATTTGAAGTATAGACGAGGAATACGTAACACTTCGCATATCATATTATATCTTACCATGAAACATAGAAATGAGATGCGATATCGCGTTTTAAGAAGCATCAGAAATTCAATGCTACGATACGTAGACATCTGCAAACCCTATTTCCTTGCAAGGAAGTGTCGCATTTACATTCATTTGAAGTGTAGAAGAGGAATACATAACACTTCGCAAATCATATTATATCTTACCATGAAACATAGAAATGAGATGCGATATCGCGTTTTAAGAAGCATTAGAACTCTATTGCTACGATAGGTAGACATCTGCAAACGCTATTTCCTAGCAAGGAAGTGTCGCATTTACATTCATTTGAAGTGTAGACGAGGACTACATAATACTTCGCAAATCATATTATATCTTACCGTGAAACATAGAAATGAGATGCGATATCGCGTTTTAAGAAGTATTAGAACACTATTGCTAAGATAGGTAGACATTTGCAAACTCTATTTCCTTGCAAGGAAGTGTCGCATTTACATTCATTTGAAGTGTAGACGAGGAATACATAACACTTCCCCAATCATATTATATCTTACCATGAAACATAGAAATGAGATGCGATATCGCGTTTTAAGAATCATAAGCTCTCTATTGCTACGACACGTAGACATCTGCAAACGCTATTTCCTTGCAAGGAAGTGTCGCATTTACATTCATTTGAAGTGTAGACGAGGAATACATAACACTTCGCAAATCATATTATATCTTACCGTGAAACATAGAAATGAGATGCGATATCGTGTTTTAAGAAGTATTAGAACACTATTGCTAAGATAGGTAGACATTTGCAAACTCTATTTCCTTGCAAGGAAGTGTCGCATTTACATTCATTTGAAGTGTAGACGAGGAATACATAACACTTCCCAATCATATTAATTCTTACCATGAAACATGGAAATGAGATGCGATATCGCGTTTTAAGAAGCATTAGAACTCTATTGCTACGATATGTAGACATCTGCAAACGCTATTTCCTTGCAAGGAAGAGCCGCATTTTCATTCATTTGAAGTGTAGAAGAGGAATACATAACACTTCGCAAATCATATTATATCTTACCATGAAACAGAGGAATGAGATGCGATATCGCGTTTTAAGAAGCATTAGAACTCTATTGCTACGATACCCAGTCATCTGCAGACGCTATTTCCTAGCAGGGTAGTGTGGCATTTACATTCATTTGAAGTGTAGACGAGGAATGCATAACACTTCGCAATGAATATTATATCTTATCATGAAACATAAAAATGAGATGCGATATCTCGTTTTAAGAATCATTAGAACTCTATTGCTACGATACGTAGACATCTGCAAACGCTATTTCCTTGCAAGGAAGTGTCGCATTTACATTCATTTGAAGTGTAGACGAGGAATACATAACACTTCGCAAATCATATTATATCTTACCATGAAACACAGAAATGAGATTTGATGTCGCGTTTTAAGAATCATAAGAACTCTATTGCTACGATATGTAGACATCTCCAAACGCTATTTCCTTGCAAGGAAGTGCGGCATTTACATTCATTTGAAGTGTAGACGAGGAATACATAGCACTTCGCAAATCATAATATATCTTACCATGAAACATAGAAATGAGATGCGATATCGCGTTTTAAGAAGCACTAGAACTCTATTACTACGATACCTAGACATCTGCAAACGCTATTTCCTAGCAAGGAAGTGTCGCATTTACATTCATTTGAAGTGTAGACGAGGAATACATAACACTTCGCAAATCATATTATATCTTACCATGAAACATAGAAATGAGTTGCCATATCGCGTTTTAAGAATCATAAGAACTCTATTGCTACGATACGTAGACATCTGCAAACGCTATTTCCTTGCAAGGAAGTGTCGCATTTACATTCATTTGAAGTGTAGACGAGGAATACATAACACTTCCCCAATCATATTATATCTTACCGTGAAACATAGAAATGAGATGCGATATCGCGTTTTAAGAAGCACTAGAGCTCTATTGCTACGATACGTTGACATCTGCAAACGCTATTTCCTTGCAAGGAAGAGTCGCATTTACATTCATTTGAAGTGTAGACGAGGAATACATAACACTTCGCAAATCATATTATATCTTACCGTGAAACATAGAAATGAGATGCGATATCGTGTTTTAAGAAGTATTAGAACACTATTGCTAAGATAGGTAGACATTTGCAAACTCTATTTCCTTGCAAGGAAGTGTCGCATTTACATTCATTTGAAGTGTAGACGAGGAATACATAACACTTCCCCAATCATATTAATTCTTACCATGAAACATGGAAATGAGATGCGATATCGCGTTTTAAGAAGCATTAGAACTCTATTGCTACGATATGTAGACATCTGCAAACGCTATTTCCTTGCAAGGAAGAGCCGCATTTTCATTCATTTGAAGTGTAGAAGAGGAATACATAACACTTCGCAAATCATATTATATCTTACCATGAAACAGAGGAATGAGATGCGATATCGCGTTTTAAGAAGCATTAGAACTCTATTGCTACGATACCCAGTCATCTGCAGACGCTATTTCCTAGCAGGGTAGTGTGGCATTTACATTCATTTGAAGTGTAGACGAGGAATGCATAACACTTCGCAATGAATATTATATCTTATCATGAAACATAAAAATGAGATGCGATATCTCGTTTTAAGAATCATTAGAACTCTATTGCTACGATACGTAGACATCTGCAAACGCTATTTCCTTGCAAGGAAGTGTCGCATTTACATTCATTTGAAGTGTAGACGAGGAATACATAACACTTCGCAAATCATAATATATCTTACCATGAAACATAGAAATGAGATGCGATATCGCGTTTTAAGAAGCATTAGAATTCCATTACTACGATACGTAGACATCTGCAAACGCTATTTCCTTGCAAGGAAGTGTCGCATTTACATTCATTTGAAGTGTAGACGAGGAATACATAACACTTCCCCAATCATATTATATCTTACCATGAAACATAGAAATGAGATGCGATATCGCGTTTTAAGAAGCATTAGAGCTCTATTGCTACGATACGTTGACATCTGCAAACGCTATTTCCTTGCAAGGAAGAGTCGCATTTACATTCATTTGAAGTATAGACGAGGAATACATAACACTTCGCATATCATATTATATCTTACCATGAAACATAGAAATGAGATGCGATATCGCGTTTTAAGAAGCATCAGAAATTCAATGCTACGATACGTAGACATCTGCAAACGCCATTTCCTTGCAAGGAAGTGTCGCATTTACATTCATTTGAAGTGTAGACGAGGAATACATAACACTTCCCCAATCATATTATATCTTACCATGAAACATAGAAATGAGATGCGATATCGCGTTTTAAGAAGCACTAGAGCTCTATTGCTACGATACGTTGACATCTGCAAACGCTATTTCCTTGCAAGGAAGAGTCGCATTTACATTCATTTGAAGTGTAGACGAGGAATACGTAACACTTCGCATATCATATTATATCTTACCATGAAACATAGAAATGAGATGCGATATCGCGTTTTAAGAATCATAAGAACTCTATTGCTACGATACGTAGACATCTGCAAACGCTATTTCCTTGCAAGGAAGTGTCGCATTTACATTCATTTGAAGTGTAGACGAGGAATACATAACACTTCCCCAATCATATTATATCTTACCATGAAACATAGAAATGAGATGCGATATCGCGTTTTAAGAAGCACTAGAGCTCTATTGCTACGATACGTTGACATCTGCAAACGCTATTTCCTTGCAAGGAAGAGTCGCATTTACATTCATTTGAAGTATAGACGAGGAATACGTAACACTTCGCATATCATATTATATCTTACCATGAAACATAGAAATGAGATGCGATATCGCGTTTTAAGAAGCATCAGAAATTCAATGCTACGATACGTAGACATCTGCAAACGCTATTTCTTTGCAAAGAAGTGTCGCATTTACATTCATTTGAAGTGTAGACAAGGAATACATAGCACTTCGCAAATCATAATATATCTTACCATGAAACATAGAAATGAGATGCGATATCGCGTTTTAAGAAGCATTAGAATTCCATTACTACGATACGTAGACATCTCCAAACGCTATTTCCTTGCAAGGAAGTGCGGCATTTACATTCATTTGAAGTGTAGACGAGGAATACATAGCACTTCGCAAATCATAATATATCTTACCATGAAACATAGAAATGAGATGCGATATCGCGTTTTAAGAAGCACTAGAACTCTATTTCTACGATACCTAGACATCTGCAAACGCTATTTCCTAGCAAGGAAGTGTCGCATTTACATTCATTTGAAGTGTAGACGAGGAATACATAACACTTCGCAAATCATATTATATCTTACCATGAAACATAGAAATGAGTTGCCATATCGCGTTTTAAGAATCATAAGAACTCTATTGCTACGATACGTAGACATCTGCAAACGCTATTTCCTTGCAAGGAAGTGTCGCATTTACATTCATTTGAAGTGTAGACGAGGAATACATAACACTTCCCCAATCATATTATATCTTACCATGAAACATAGAAATGAGATGCGATATCGCGTTTTAAGAAGCACTAGAGCTCTATTGCTACGATACGTTGACATCTGCAAACGCTATTTCCTTGCAAGGAAGAGTCGCATTTACATTCATTTGAAGTATAGACGAGGAATACGTAACACTTCGCATATCATATTATATCTTACCATGAAACATAGAAATGAGATGCGATATCGCGTTTTAAGAAGCATCAGAAATTCAATGCTACGATACGTAGACATCTGCAAACGCTATTTCTTTGCAAAGAAGTGTCGCATTTACATTCATTTGAAGTGTAGACAAGGAATACATAGCACTTCGCAAATCATAATATATCTTACCATGAAACATAGAAATGAGATGCGATATCGCGTTTTAAGAAGCATTAGAATTCCATTACTACGATACGTAGACATCTCCAAACGCTATATCCTTGCAAGGAAGTGCGGCATTTACATTCATTTGAAGTGTAGACGAGGAATACATAGCACTTCGCAAATCATAATATATCTTACCATGAAACATAGAAATGAGATGCGATATCGCGTTTTAAGAAGCACTAGAACTCTATTTCTACGATACCTAGACATCTGCAAACGCTATTTCCTAGCAAGGAAGTGTCGCATTTACATTCATTTGAAGTGTAGACGAGGAATACATAACACTTCGCAAATCATATTATATCTTACCATGAAACATAGAAATGAGTTGCCATATCGCGTTTTAAGAATCATAAGAACTCTATTGCTACGATACGTAGACATCTGCAAACGCTATTTCCTTGCAAGGAAGTGTCGCATTTACATTCATTTGAAGTGTAGACGAGGAATACATAACACTTCCCCAATCATATTATATCTTACCATGAAACATAGAAATGAGATGCGATATCGCGTTTTAAGAAGCACTAGAGCTCTATTGCTACGATACGTTGACATCTGCAAACGCTATTTCCTTGCAAGGAAGAGTCGCATTTACATTCATTTGAAGTATAGACGAGGAATACGTAACACTTCGCATATCTTATTATATCTTACCATGAAACATAGAAATGAGATGCGATATCGCGTTTTAAGAAGCATCAGAAATTCAATGCTACGATACGTAGACATCTGCAAACGCTATTTCTTTGCAAAGAAGTGTCGCATTTACATTCATTTGAAGTGTAGACAAGGAATACATAGCACTTCGCAAATCATAATATATCTTACCATGAAACATAGAAATGAGATGCGATATCGCGTTTTAAGAAGCATTAGAGCTCTATTGCTACGATACGTTGACATCTGCAAACGCTATTTCCTTGCAAGGAAGAGTCGCATTTACATTCATTTGAAGTATAGACGAGGAATACATAACACTTCGCATATCATATTATATCTTACCATGAAACATAGAAATGAGATGCGATATCGCGTTTTAAGAAGCATCAGAAATTCAATGCTACGATACGTAGACATCTGCAAACGCCATTTCCTTGCAAGGAAGTGTAGCATTTACATTCATTTGAATCGTAGACGAGGAATGCATAACAATTCGCAAAGATTATTATATCTTATCATGAAACATAGATATGAGATGCAATATCTCGTTTTAAAAAGCATTTGAACTCTATTGCTTCGTAGACGTAGGCATCTGCAAACGCTATTTCCTAGCAAGGAAGTGTCGCATTTACATTCATTTGAAGTGTAGGCGAGGAATACATAACACTTCGCAATGAATATTACATCTTATCATGAAACATAGAAATGAGATGCGATATCTTGTTTTAAGAAGCATTTGAACACTATTGCTTCGATACGTAGACATCTGCAAACGCTATTTCCTAGCAAGGAAGTGTCGCATTTACATGCATTTGAATCGTAGACGAGGAATGCATAACACTTCGCAATGCATATTATATCTTATCATGAAACATAGAAATGAGGTGCGATATGTCGTTTTAAGAAGCATTAGAACTCTATCCCTACGCTACGTAGACATCTGCAAACGCTATTTCCTTGCAAGGAAGTGTCGCATTTACATTCATTTGAAGTGTAGAAGAGGAATACATAACACATCGCAAATCATATTATATCTTACCATGAAGCATGGAAATGAGATGCGATATCGCGTTTTAAGAAGCATTAGAACTCTATTGCTACGATACGTAGGCATATGCAAACGCTATTTCCTTGCAAGGAAGTGTCGCATTTACATTCATTTCAAGTGTGGACGAAGAATACATTACACTTCGCAAATCATATTATATCTTACCATGAAACATAGAAATGAGATGCGATATCGCGTTTTAAGAAGCATGAGAACACTATTGCTACGATAGGTAGACATTTGCAAACGCTACTTCCTTGCAAGGAAGTGTCGCACTTACATTCATTTGAAGTGTAGACGAGGAATACATAACACTTCGCAAATCATATTATATCTTACCATGAAACATAGAAATGAGATGCGATATCGCGTTTTAAGAAGCATTAGAACTCTATTGCTAGGATACCTATACATCTGCAGACGCTATTTCCTAGCAAGGTAGTGTCGCATTTACATTCATTTGAAGTGTAGTCGTGGAATACATGACTCTTCGCAAATCATATTATATCTTACCATGAAACATAGAAATGAGATGCGATATCGCGTTTTAAGAAGCATTAGAAATCTATTGCTACGATACGTAGACATCTGCAAACGCCATTTCCTAGCGAGGAAGAGTCGCATTCACATTCATTTGAAGTGTAGACGAGGAATACATAACACTTCGCATATCATATTATACCTTACCATGAAACATAGAAATGAGATGCGATATCGCGTTCTAAGAATCACAAGAACTCTATTGCTGTGATACGTACACATCTGCAAACGCTATTTCCTTGCAAGGAAGTGTCGCATTTACATTCATTTGTAGTGTAGGCGAGGAATACATAACACTTCGCAATGGATATTACATCTTATCATGAAACATAGAAATGAGTTGCGATATCTTGTTTTAAGAGGCATTTGAACACTATTGCTTCGATACGTAGACATCTGCAAACGCTATTTCCTAGCAAGGAAGTGTCGCATTTTCATCCATTTGAATCGTAGACGAGGAATGCATAACACTTCGCAATGAATATTATATCTTATCATGAAACATAGAAATGAGGTGCGATATGTCGTTTTAAGAAGCATTAGAACTCTATCCCTACGATACGTAGACATCTGCAAACGCTATTTCCTTGCAAGGAAGTGTCGCATTTACATTCATTTGAAGTGTAGAACAGGAATACATAATACTTCGCAAATCATATTATATCTTACCATGAAACATGGAAATGAGATGCGATATCGCGTTCTAAGAATCATAAGAACTCTATTACTACGATACGTAGACATCTGCAAACGCTATTTCCTTGCAAGGAAGTGTCGCATTTACATTCATTTGAAGTGTAGACGAGTAATACATAACACTTCCACAATCATATTATATGTTACCATGAACATAGAAATGAGATGCGATATCGCGTTTTAAGAAGCATTGGAACTCTATTGCTACGATACGTAGACATATGCAAACGCTATTTCCTTGCAAGGAAGAGTCGCATTTACATTCATTTGATGTGTAGACGAAGAACACATGACACTTCGCAAATCATATTTTATCTTACCATGAAACATAGAAATGAGATGCGATATCGCGCTTTATGAAGCATTAGAACTCTATTGCTACGATCCCTAGTCATCTGCAGAAGCTAGTTCCTAGCAGGGAAGTGTGGCATTTACATTCATTTGAAGTGTAGACGAGGAATACATAACACATCGCAAATCATATTATATCTTACCATGAAACATAGAAATGAGATGTGATATCGCGTCTTAATAAGCATTTGAACTCTATTGCTTCGATACGTAGACATCTGCAAACCCTATTTCCTTGCAAGGAAGTGTCGCATTTACATTCATTTGAAGTGTAGAAGAGGAATACATAACACTTCGCAAATCATATTATATCTTACCATGAAACATAGAAATGAGATGCGATATCGCGTTTTAAGAAGCATTAGAACTCTATTGCTACGATAGGTAGACATCTGCAAACGCTATTTCCTAGCAAGGAAGTGTCGCATTTACATTCATTTGAAGTGTAGACGAGGACTACATAATACTTCGCAAATCATATTATATCTTACCGTGAAACATAGAAATGAGATGCGATATCGCGTTTTAAGAAGTATTAGAACACTATTGCTAAGATAGGTAGACATTTGCAAACTCTATTTCCTTGCAAGGAAGTGTCGCATTTACATTCATTTGAAGTGTAGACGAGGAATACATAACACTTCCCCAATCATATTATATCTTACCATGAAACATAGAAATGAGATGCGATATCGCGTTTTAAGAATCATAAGCTCTCTATTGCTACGACACGTAGACATCTGCAAACGCTATTTCCTTGCAAGGAAGTGTCGCATTTACATTCATTTGAAGTGTAGACGAGGAATACATAACACTTCGCAAATCATATTATATCTTACCGTGAAACATAGAAATGAGATGCGATATCGTGTTTTAAGAAGTATTAGAACACTATTGCTAAGATAGGTAGACATTTGCAAACTCTATTTCCTTGCAAGGAAGTGTCGCATTTACATTCATTTGAAGTGTAGACGAGGAATACATAACACTTCCCCAATCATATTAATTCTTACCATGAAACATGGAAATGAGATGCGATATCGCGTTTTAAGAAGCATTAGAACTCTATTGCTACGATATGTAGACATCTGCAAACGCTATTTCCTTGCAAGGAAGAGCCGCATTTTCATTCATTTGAAGTGTAGAAGAGGAATACATAACACTTCGCAAATCATATTATATCTTACCATGAAACAGAGGAATGAGATGCGATATCGCGTTTTAAGAAGCATTAGAACTCTATTGCTACGATACCCAGTCATCTGCAGACGCTATTTCCTAGCAGGGAAGTGTGGCATTTACATTCATTTGAAGTGTAGACGAGGAATGCATAACACTTCGCAATGAATATTATATCTTATCATGAAACATAAAAATGAGATGCGATATCTCGTTTTAAGAATCATTAGAACTCTATTGCTACGATACGTAGACATCTGCAAACGCTATTTCCTTGCAAGGAAGTGTCGCATTTACATTCATTTGAAGTGTAGACGAGGAATACATAACACTTCGCAAATCATATTATATCTTACCATGAAACACAGAAATGAGATTTGATGTCGCGTTTTAAGAATCATAAGAACTCTATTGCTACGATATGTAGACATCTCCAAACGCTATTTCCTTGCAAGGAAGTGTCGCATTTACATTCATTTGAAGTGTAGACAAGGAATACATAACACTTCGCAAATCATATTATACCTTACCATGAAACATAGAAATGAGATGCGATATCGCGTTTTAAGAATCATAAGAACTCTATTGCCACGATACGTAGACATCTGCAAACGCTATTTCCTTGGAAGGAAGTGTCGCATTTACATTCATTTGAAGTGTAGGCGAGGAATACATAACACTTCGCAATGAATATTACATCTTATCATGAAACATAGAAATGAGATGCGATATCTTGTTTTAAGAAGCATTTGAACACTATTGCTTCGATACGTAGACATCTGCAAACGCTATTTCCTAGCAAGGAAGTGTCGCATTTACATGCATTTGAATCGTAGACGAGGAATGCATAACACTTCGCAATGCATATTATATCTTACCATGAAACATAGAAATGAGATGCGATATCGCGTTTTAAGAAGCATTAGAAATCTATTGCTACGATACGTAGACATCTGCAAACGCCATTTCCTAGCGAGGAAGAGTCGCATTCACATTCATTTGTAGTGTAGACGAGGAATACATAACACTTCGCATATCATATTATACCATACCATGAAACATAGAAATGAGATGCGATATCGCGTTCTAAGAATCACAAGAACTCTATTGCTGTGATACGTAGACATCTGCAAACGCTATTTCCTTGCAAGGAAGTGTCGCATTTACATTCATTTGAATCGTAGACGAGAAATGCATAACACTTCGCAATGAATATTATGTCTTATCATGAAACATAGATATGAGATGCAATATCTCGTTTTAAGAAGCATTTGAACTCCATTGCTTCAATACGTAGACATCTGCAAACGCTATTTCCTAGCAAGGAAGTGTCGCATTTACATTCATTTGAAGTGTAGGCGAGGAATACATAACACTTCGCAATGGATATTACATCTTATCATGAAACATAGAAATGAGTTGCGATATCTTGTTTTAAGAGGCATTTGAACACTATTGCTTCGATACGTAGACATCTGCAAACGCTATTTCCTAGCAAGGAAGTGTCGCATTTTCATCCATTTGAATCGTAGACGAGGAATGCATAACACTTCGCAATGAATATTATATCTTATCATGAAACATAGAAATGAGGTGCGATATGTCGTTTCAAGAAGCATTAGAACTCTATCCCTACGATACGTAGACATCTGCAAACGCTATTTCCTTGCAAGGAAGTGTCGCATTTACATTCATTTGAAGTGTAGAACAGGAATACATAATACTTCGCAAATCATATTATATCTTACCATGAAACATGGAAATGAGATGCGATATCGCGTTCTAAGAATCATAAGAACTCTATTACTACGATACGTAGACATCTGCAAACGCTATTTCCTTGCAAGGAAGTGTCGCATTTACATTCATTTGAAGTGTAGACGAGTAATACATAACACTTCCACAATCATATTATATGTTACCATGAACATAGAAATGAGATGCGATATCGCGTTTTAAGAAGCATTGGAACTCTATTGCTATGATACGTAGACATATGCAAACGCTATTTCCTTGCAAGGAAGAGTCGCATTTACATTCATTTGATGTGTAGACGAAGAACACATGACACTTCGCAAATCATATTTTATCTTACCATGAAACATAGAAATGAGATGCGATATCGCGCTTTATGAAGCATTAGAACTCTATTGCTACGATCCCTAGTCATCTGCAGAAGCTAGTTCCTAGCAGGGAAGTGTGGCATTTACATTCATTTGAAGTGTAGACGAGGAATACATAACACATCGCAAATCATATTATATCTTACCATGAAACATAGAAATGAGATGTGATATCGCGTCTTAATAAGCATTTGAACTCTATTGCTTCGATACGTAGACATCTGCAAACCCTATTTCCTTGCAAGGAAGTGTCGCATTTACATTCATTTGAAGTGTAGAAGAGGAATACATAACACTTCGCAAATCATATTATATCTTACCATGAAACATAGAAATGAGATGCGATATCGCGTTTTAAGAAGCATTAGAACTCTATTGCTACGATAGGTAGACATCTGCAAACGCTATTTCCTAGCAAGGAAGTGTCGCATTTACATTCATTTGAAGTGTAGACGAGGACTACATAATACTTCGCAAATCATATTATATCTTACCGTGAAACATAGAAATGAGATGCGATATCGCGTTTTAAGAAGTATTAGAACACTATTGCTAAGATAGGTAGACATTTGCAAACTCTATTTCCTTGCAAGGAAGTGTCGCATTTACATTCATTTGAAGTGTAGACGAGGAATACATAACACTTCCCCAATCATATTATATCTTACCATGAAACATAGAAATGAGATGCGATATCGCGTTTTAAGAATCATAAGCTCTCTATTGCTACGACACGTAGACATCTGCAAACGCTATTTCCTTGCAAGGAAGTGTCGCATTTACATTCATTTGAAGTGTAGACGAGGAATACATAACACTTCGCAAATCATATTATATCTTACCGTGAAACATAGAAATGAGATGCGATATCGTGTTTTAAGAAGTATTAGAACACTATTGCTAAGATAGGTAGACATTTGCAAACTCTATTTCCTTGCAAGGAAGTGTCGCATTTACATTCATTTGAAGTGTAGACGAGGAATACATAACACTTCCCCAATCATATTAATTCTTACCATGAAACATGGAAATGAGATGCGATATCGCGTTTTAAGAAGCATTAGAACTCTATTGCTACGATATGTAGACATCTGCAAACGCTATTTCCTTGCAAGGAAGAGCCGCATTTTCATTCATTTGAAGTGTAGAAGAGGAATACATAACACTTCGCAAATCATATTATATCTTACCATGAAACAGAGGAATGAGATGCGATATCGCGTTTTAAGAAGCATTAGAACTCTATTGCTACGATACCCAGTCATCTGCAGACGCTATTTCCTAGCAGGGAAGTGTGGCATTTACATTCATTTGAAGTGTAGACGAGGAATGCATAACACTTCGCAATGAATATTATATCTTATCATGAAACATAAAAATGAGATGCGATATCTCGTTTTAAGAATCATTAGAACTCTATTGCTACGATACGTAGACATCTGCAAACGCTATTTCCTTGCAAGGAAGTGTCGCATTTACATTCATTTGAAGTGTAGACGAGGAATACATAACACTTCGCAAATCATATTATATCTTACCATGAAACACAGAAATGAGATTTGATGTCGCGTTTTAAGAATCATAAGAACTCTATTGCTACGATATGTAGACATCTCCAAACGCTATTTCCTTGCAAGGAAGTGTCGCATTTACATTCATTTGAAGTGTAGACAAGGAATACATAACACTTCGCAAATCATATTATACCTTACCATGAAACATAGAAATGAGATGCGATATCGCGTTTTAAGAATCATAAGAACTCTATTGCCACGATACGTAGACATCTGCAAACGCTATTTCCTTGGAAGGAAGTGTCGCATTTACATTCATTTGAAGTGTAGGCGAGGAATACATAACACTTCGCAATGAATATTACATCTTATCATGAAACATAGAAATGAGATGCGATATCTTGTTTTAAGAAGCATTTGAACACTATTGCTTCGATACGTAGACATCTGCAAACGCTATTTCCTAGCAAGGAAGTGTCGCATTTACATGCATTTGAATCGTAGACGAGGAATGCATAACACTTCGCAATGCATATTATATCTTACCATGAAACATAGAAATGAGATGCGATATCGCGTTTTAAGAAGCATTAGAAATCTATTGCTACGATACGTAGACATCTGCAAACGCCATTTCCTAGCGAGGAAGAGTCGCATTCACATTCATTTGTAGTGTAGACGAGGAATACATAACACTTCGCATATCATATTATACCATACCATGAAACATAGAAATGAGATGCGATATCGCGTTCTAAGAATCACAAGAACTCTATTGCTGTGATACGTAGACATCTGCAAACGCTATTTCCTTGCAAGGAAGTGTCGCATTTACATTCATTTGAATCGTAGACGAGAAATGCATAACACTTCGCAATGAATATTATGTCTTATCATGAAACATAGATATGAGATGCAATATCTCGTTTTAAGAAGCATTTGAACTCCATTGCTTCAATACGTAGACATCTGCAAACGCTATTTCCTAGCAAGGAAGTGTCGCATTTACATTCATTTGAAGTGTAGGCGAGGAATACATAACACTTCGCAATGGATATTACATCTTATCATGAAACATAGAAATGAGTTGCGATATCTTGTTTTAAGAGGCATTTGAACACTATTGCTTCGATACGTAGACATCTGCAAACGCTATTTCCTAGCAAGGAAGTGTCGCATTTTCATCCATTTGAATCGTAGACGAGGAATGCATAACACTTCGCAATGAATATTATATCTTATCATGAAACATAGAAATGAGGTGCGATATGTCGTTTCAAGAAGCATTAGAACTCTATCCCTACGATACGTAGACATCTGCAAACGCTATTTCCTTGCAAGGAAGTGTCGCATTTACATTCATTTGAAGTGTAGAACAGGAATACATAATACTTCGCAAATCATATTATATCTTACCATGAAACATGGAAATGAGATGCGATATCGCGTTTTAAGAAGCATTAGAACTCTATTGCTACGATACGTAGACATCTGCAAACGCTATTTCCTTGCAAGGAAGAGTCCCATTTACATTCATTTGAAGTGTAGAAGAGGAATACATAACACTTCGCAAATCATATTATATCTTACCATGAAACATAGGAATGAGATGCGATATCGCGTTTTAAGAAGCATTAGAACTCTATTGCTACGATACCTAGTCATCTGCAGACGCTATTTCCTAGCAGGGAAGTGTGGCATTTACATTCATTTGAAGTGTAGACGAGGAATGCATAACACATCGCAATAAATATTATATCTTATCATGAAACATAAAAATGAGATGCGATATCTCGTTTTAAGAAGCATTAGAACTCTATCTCTACGATACGTGGACATCTGCAAACGCTATTTCCTTGCAAGGAAGTGTCGCATCTACATTCATTTGAAGTGTAGAAGAGGAATACATAACACTTCGCAAATCATATTATATCTTACCATGAAACATGGAAATGAGATGCGATACCGCGTTTTAAGAAACATTAGAACTCTATCCCTACGATACGTAGACATCTGCAAACGCTATTTCCTAGCAAGGAAGTGTCGCATTTACATTCATTTGAAGTGTAGACGAGGACAACGTAACACTTCTCGAATCATATTCTATCTTACCATGAAACATAGAAATGAGATGCGATATCGCGTTCTAAGAATCATAAGAACTCTATTACTACGATACGTAGACATCTGCAAACGCTATTTCCTTGCAAGGAAGTGTCGCATTTACATTCATTTGAAGTGTAGACGAGTAATACATAACACTACCACAATCATATTATATGTTACCATGAAACATAGAAATGAGATGCGATATCGCGTTTTAAGAAGCATTGGAACTCTATTGCTACGATACGTAGACATCTGCAAACGCTATTTCCTTGCAAGGAAGAGTCGCATTTACATTCATTTGATGTGTAGACGAAGAACACATGACAATTCGCAAATCATATTTTATCTTACCATGAAACATAGAAATGAGATGCGATATCGCGCTTTATGAAGCATTAGAACTCTATTGCTACGATCCCTAGTCATCTGCAGAAGCTAGTTCCTAGCAGGGAAGTGTGGCATTTACATTCATTTGAAGTGTAGACGAGGAATACATAACACATCGCAAATCATATTATATCTTACCATGAAACATAGAAATGAGATGCGATATCGCGTTTTAAGAAGCATTGGAACTCTATTGCTACGATACGTAGACATCTGCAAACGCTATTTCCTTGCAAGGAAGAGTCGCATTTACATTCATTTGATGTGTAGACGAAGAACACATGACAATTCGCAAATCATATTTTATCTTACCATGAAACATAGAAATGAGATGCGATATCGCGCTTTATGAAGCATTAGAACTCTATTGCTACGATCCCTAGTCATCTGCAGAAGCTAGTTCCTAGCAGGGAAGTGTGGCATTTACATTCATTTGAAGTGTAGACGAGGAATACATAACACATCGCAAATCATATTATATCTTACCATGAAACATAGAAATGAGATGCGAGATCGCGTTTTAAGAATCATAAGAACTCTATTGCTTCGATACGTAGACATCTGCAATCGCTACTTCCTTGCAAGGAAGTGTCGCATTTACATTCATTTGAAGTGTAGACGAGGAATACATAACACTTCGCAAATCATATTACATCTTACCATGAAACATAGAAATGAGATGCGATATCGCGTTATAAGAAGCATTAGAACTCTATTGCTACGATACGTAGACATCTGCAAACGCTATTTCCTTGCAAGGAAGTGCCGCATTTACATTCATTTGAATCGTAGACGAGGAATGCATAACACTTCGCAATGAATATTATATCTTACCATGAAACATAGAAATCAGATGCGATATCGCGTTTTAAGAAGCATTGGAAATCTGTTGCTACGATACGTAGACATCTGCAAACGCTATTTCCTTGCAAGGAAGTGTCGCATTTACATTCATTTGAAGTGTAGACGAGGAATACATAACACTTCCCCAATCATATCATATCTTACCATGAAACATAGAAATGAGATGCGATATCGCGTTTTAAGAAGCATCAGAAATTCAATGTTACGATACGTAGACATCTGCAAACGCTATTTCCTTGCAAAGAAGCGTCGCATTTACATTCATTTGAAGTATAGACAAGGAATACATAGCACTTCGCAAATCATAATATATCTTACCATGAAACATAGAAATGAGATGCGATATCGCGTTTTAAGAAGCATTAGAATTCCATTACTACGATACGTAGACATCTGCAAACGCTATTTCCTTGCAAGGAAGTGTCGCATTTACATTCATTTGAAGTGTAGAAGAGGAATACATAACACATCGCAAATCATATTATATCTTACCATGAAGCATGGAAATGAGATGCGATATCGCGTTTTAAGAAGCATTAGAACTCTATTGCTACGATACGTAGACATCTGCAAACGCATTTCCTAGCAAGGAAGTGTCGCATTTACATTCATTTGAATCGTAGACGAGGAATGCATAACACTTCGCAATGAATATTATATCTTATCATGAAACATAGAAATGAGGTGCGATATGTCGTTTTAAGAAGCATTAGAACTCTATCCCTACGATACGTAGACATCTGCAAACGCTATTTCCTTGCAAGGAAGTGTCGCATTTACATTCATTTGAAGTGTAGACGAGGAATACACGACACTTCGCAAATCATATTATATCTTACCATGAAACATAGAAATGAGATGCGATATCGCGTTTTAAGAAGCATCAGAAATCTATTGCTACGATACGTAGACATCTGCAAACGCTATTTCCTAGCGAGGAAGTGTTGCATTTACATTCATTTGAAGTGTAGACGAGGAATACATGATACTTCGCAAATCATACTATATCTTACCATGAAACATAGAAATTAGATGCGATATCGCATTTTAAGAAGCATTAGAACTCTATCCCTACGATACGTAGACATCTGCAAACGCTATTTCCTTGCAAGGAAGTGTCGCATTTACATTCATTTGAAGTGTAGACGAGGAATAGATGACACTTCGCAAATCATATTATATCTTACCATGAAACATAGAAATGAGATGCAATATCGCGTTCTAAGAATCACAAGAACTCTATTGCTGTGATACGTAGACATCTGCAAACGCTATTTCCTTGCAAGGAAGTGTCGCATTTACATTCATTTGAATCGTAGACGAGGAATGCATAACACTTCGCAATTAATATTATATCTTATCATGAAACATAGATATGAGATGCAAAATCTCGTTTTAAGAAGCATTTGAACTCTATTGCTTCGATACGTAGACATCTGCAAACGCTATTTCCTAGCAAGGAAGTGTCGCATTTACATTCATTTGAAGTGTAGGCGAGGAATACATAACACTTCGCATTGAATATTACATCTTATCATGAAACATAGAAATGAGTTGCGATATCTTGTTTTAAGAAGCATTTGAACACTACTGCTTCGATACGTAGACATCTGCAAACGTTATTTCCTAGCAAGGAAGTGTCGCATTTTCATTCATTTGAATCGTAGACGAGGAATGCATAACACTTCGCAATGAATATTACATCTTATCATGAAACATATGAAATGAGATGCGATATCGCGATCTAAGAATCATAGGAACTCTATTGCTACGATACGTAGACATCTGCAAACGCTATTTCCTTGCAAGGAAGTGTCGCATTTACATTCAATTGAATCGTAGACGAGGAATGCATAACACTTCGCAATGAATATTATATCTTATCATGAAACATAGATATGAGATGCTATACCGCGTTTTAAGAAGCATTAGAACTCTTGCAACGATAGGTAGACATCTGCAAACGCTATTTCCTTACATGGAAGTGTCGCATTTACATTCATTTGAAGTGTAGACGAGGAATACATAACACTTCGCAAATCATATTATATCTTACCATGAAACATAGAAATGAGATGCGATATCGCGTTTTAAGAAGCATTAGAACTCTATTGCTACGATACCTAGACATCTGCAGACGCTATTTCCAAGCGAGGAAGAGTCGCATTCACATTCATTTGAAGTGTAGACGAGGAATACATAACACTTCGCAAATCATATTATATCTTACAATGAAACATAGAAATGAGATGCGATATCGCTTTTTAAGAAGTATTAGAACACTATTGCTACGATAGGTAGACATTTGGAAACGCTATTTCCTTGCAAGAAGTGTCGCATTTACATTCATTTGAAGTGTAGACGAGGAATACATGACACTTCGCAAATCATATTATAACTTACCATGAAACATAGAAATGAGATGCGATATCGCGTTTTAAGAGGCATTAGAACTCTATTGCTACGATACCTAGACATCTGCAGACGCTATTTCCTAGCAAGGAAGAGTCGCATTTACATTCATTTGAAGTGTAGACGAGGAATACATGACATTTCGCAAATCATATTGTATCTTACCGTGAAACACAGAAATGAGATGCGATATCGCGTTTTAAGAATCATAAGAACTCTATTGCTACGATACGTAGACATTTGCAAACGCTAATTCCTTGCAAGGAAGTGTCGCATTTACATTCATTTGAAGTGTAGACGAGGAATACATGACACTTCGCAAATCATATTATATCTTACCATGAAACATAGAAATGAGATGCGATATCGCGTTTTAAGAAGCATTAGAACTCTATTGCTACGATAGGTAGACATCTGCAGACGCTATTTCCTAGCAAGGAAGTGTCGCATTTACATTCATTTGAAGTGTAGACGAGGAAAACATAACACTTCGCAAATCATATTACACCTTACCATGAAACATAGAAATGAGAGGCGATTTCGCGTTTTAAGAATCATAAGAACTCTATTGCTACGATACGTAGACATCTGCAAACGCTATTTCCTTGCAGGGAAGTGTCGCATTTACTTTGATTTGAATCGTAGGCGAGGAATGCATAACACTTCGCAATGTATATTACATCTTACCATGAAACATAGAAATGAGATGCGATATCGCGCTTTAAGAAGCATTAGAAATCTATTGCTACGATACGTAGACATCTGCAAACGCTATTTCCTAGCGAGGAAGTGTCGCATTCACATTCATTTGAAGTGTAGACGAGGAATACATAACACTTCGCAAATCATATTACACCTTACCATGAAACATAGAAATGAGATGCGATTTCGCGTTTTAAGAATCATAAGAACTCTATCCCTACGATACGTAGACATCTGCAAACGCTATTTCCTTGCAAGGAAGTGTTGCATTTACATTCATTTGAAGTGTAGAAGAGGAATACATAACACTTCGCAAATCATATTATATCTTACCATGAAACATAGAAATGAGATGCGATATCGCGTTTTAAGAAGCATTAGAACTCTATCCCTACGATACGTAGACATCTGCAGACGCTATTTCCTAGCAAGGAAGTGTCGAATTTACATTCATTTGAAGTTTAGACGAGGAATACACTACACTTCGCAAATCATATTATATCTTACCATGAAACATAGAAATGAGATGCGATTTCGCGTTTTGAGAAGCATTAGAACTCTATTGCTACGATACCTAGACATCTGCAAACGCTATTTCCTAGCGAGGAAGTGTCGCAATCACATTCATTTGAAGTGTAGACGAGGAATACATGACACTTAGCAAATCTTATTATATCTTAGCATGAAACATAGAAATGGGATGCGATATCGCGTTTTAAGAATCATAAGAACTCTATTGCTGCGATACGTAGACATCTGGAAACGCTGTTGCCTTGCAAGGAAGTGTCGCATTTACATACATTTGAAGTGTAGACGAGGAATACATAACACTTCGCAAATCATATTATATTTTACCATGAAACATAGAAATGAGATGCGATGTCGCGTTTTAAGAAGCATTAGAACTCTATTGCTACGATACCTAGACATCTGCAGACGCTATTTCCTAGCAAGGAAGTGTCGAATTTACATTCATTTGAAGTTTAGACGAGGAATACACTACACTTCGCAAATCATATTATATCTTACCATGAAACATAGAAATGAGATGCGATTTCGCGTTTTGAGAAGCATTTGAACTCTATTTCTACGATACGTAGACATCTGCAAACGCTATTTCCTTGCAAGGAAGAGTCGCATTTACATTCATTTGAATCGTAGACGAGGAATGCATAACACTTCGCAATGTATATTATATCTTACCATGAAACATAGAAATGAGATGCGATATCGCGTTTTAAGAAGCATTAGAACTCTATTGCTACGATATCTAGACATCTGCAGACGCTATTTCCTAGCGAGGAAGTGTCGCTTTCACATTCATTTGAAGTGTAGACGAGGAATACATAACACTTCGCAAATCATATTATATCTTACCATGAAACATAGAAATGAGATGCGATATCGCGTTTTAAGAAGCATTAGAACTCTATTGCTACGATAGGTAGACATCTGCAAACGCTATTTCCTTACAAGGAAGTGTCCCATTTACATTCATTTGAAGTGTAGACGAGGAATACATAACACTTCGCAAATCATATTATATCTTACCATGAAACATCGAAATGAGATGCGATATCGCGTTTTAAGAAGCATTAGAAATCTATTGCTACGATACGCAGACATCTGCAAACGCTATTTCCTTGCAAGGAAGTGTCGCATTTACATTCATTTGATGTGTAGACGAGGAATACATTACACTTCGCAAATCATGTTATATCTTACCATGAAACATAGAAATTAGAAGGGATATCGCGTTTTATGAAGCATTAGAACTCTATTGCTACGATACCTAGACATCTGCAGACGCTATTTCCTAGCGAGGAAGTGTCGCATTCACATTCATTTGAAGTGTAGACGAGGAATACGTAACACTTCGCAATGAATATTACATCTCATCATGAAACATAGAAATGAGTTGCGATATCTTGTTTTAAGAAGCATTTGAACACTATTGCTTCGATACGTAGATATCTGCAAACGCATTTCCTAGCAAGGAAGTGTCGCATTTACATTCATTTGAATCGTAGACGAGGAATGCATAACACTTCGCAATGAATATTATATCTTATCATGAAACATAGAAATGAGGTGCGATATGTCGTTTTAAGAAGCATTAGAACTCTATCCTTACGATACGTAGACATCTGCAAACGCTATTTCCTTGCAAGGAAGTGTCGCATTTACATTCATTTGAAGTGTAGACGAGGAATACACGACACTTCGCAAATCATATTATATCTTACCATGAAACATAGAAATGAGATGCGATATCGCGTTTTAAGAAGCATCAGAAATCTATTGCTACGATACGTAGACATCTGCAAACGCTATTTCCTAGCGAGGAAGTGTTGCATTTACATTCATTTGAAGTGTAGACGAGGAATACATGATACTTCGCAAATCATACTATATCTTACCATGAAACATAGAAATTAGATGCGATATCGCATTTTAAGAAGCATTAGAACTCTATCCCTACGATACGTAGACATCTGCAAACGCTATTTCCTTGCAAGGAAGTGTCGCATTTACATTCATTTGAAGTGTAGACGAGGAATAGATGACACTTCGCAAATCATATTATATCTTACCATGAAACATAGAAATGAGATGCGATATCGCGTTCTAAGAATCACAAGAACTCTATTGCTGTGATACGTAGACATCTGCAAACGCTATTTCCTTGCAAGGAAGTGTCGCATTTACATTCATTTGAATCGTAGACGAGGAATGCATAACACTTCGCAATTAATATTATATCTTATCATGAAACATAGATATGAGATGCAAAATCTCGTTTTAAGAAGCATTTGAACACTAGTGCTTCGATACGTAGACATCTGCAAACGCTATTTCCTTGCAAGGAAGTGTCGCATTTACATTCAATTGAATCGTAGACGAGGAATGCATAACACTTCGCAATGAATATTATATCTTATCATGAAACATAGATATGAGATGCTATACCGCGTTTTAAGAAGCATTAGAACTCTTGCAACGATAGGTAGACATCTGCAGACGCTATTTCCAAGCGAGGAAGAGTCGCATTCACATTCATTTGAAGTGTAGACGAGGAATACATAACACTTCGCAAATCATATTATATCTTACCATGAAACATAGAAATGAGATGCGATATCGCTTTTTAAGAAGTATTAGAACACTATTGCTACGATAGGTAGACATTTGGAAACGCTATTTCCTTGCAACAAGTGTCGCATTTACATTCATTTGAAGTGTAGACGAGGAATACATGACACTTCGCAAATCATATTATAACTTACCATGAAACATAGAAATGAGATGCGATATCGCGTTTTAAGAGGCATTAGAACTCTATTGCTACGATACCTAGACATCTGCAGACGCTATTTCCTAGCAAGGAAGAGTCGCATTTACATTCATTTGAAGTGTAGACGAGGAATACATGACATTTCGCAAATCATATTGTATCTTACCGTGAAACACAGAAATGAGATGCGATATCGCGTTTTAAGAATCATAAGAACTCTATTGCTACGATACGTAGACATTTGCAAACGCTAATTCCTTGCAAGGAAGTGTCGCATTTACATTCATTTGAAGTGTAGACGAGAAATACATGACACTTCGCAAATCATATTATATCTTACCATGAAACATAGAAATGAGATGCGATATCGCGTTTTAAGAAGCATTAGAACTCTATTGCTACGATAGGTAGACATCTGCAGACGCTATTTCCTAGCAAGGAAGTGTCGCATTTACATTCATTTGAAGTGTAGACGAGGAAAACATAACACTTCGCAAATCATATTACACCTTACCATGAAACATAGAAATGAGAGGCGATTTCGCGTTTTAAGAATCATAAGAACTCTATTGCTACGATACGTAGACATCTGCAAACGCTATTTCCTTGCAGGGAAGTGTCGCATTTACTTTGATTTGAATCGTAGGCGAGGAATGCATAACACTTCGCAATGTATATTACATCTTACCATGAAACATAGAAATGAGATGCGATATCGCGCTTTAAGAAGCATTAGAAATCTATTGCTACGATACGTAGACATCTGCAAACGCTATTTCCTAGCGAGGAAGTGTCGCATTCACATTCATTTGAAGTGTAGACGAGGAATACATAACACTTCGCAAATCATATTATATCTTACCATGAAACATAGAAATGAGATGCAATATCGCGTTTTAAGAATCATAAGAACTCTATTGTTACGATACGTAGACATCTGCAAACGCTATTTCCTTGCAAGAAAGTGTCGCATTTACATTCATTTGAATCGTAGACGAGGAATGCATAACACTTCGCAAATCATATTACATCTTGCCATGAAACATAGAAATGAGATGCGATATCGAGTTTTAAGAAGCATTAGAACTCTATTGCTACGATACCTAGACATCTGCAGGCGCTATTTCCTAGCAACGAAGTGTCGCATTTACATTCTTTTGAAGTGTAGACGAGGAATACATAACACTTCGCAAATCATATTATATCTTACCATGAAACATAGAAATGAGATGCGATATCGCGTTTTAAGAATCATAAGAACTCTATTGCTACGATACGTAGACATCTGCGAACGCTATTTCCTTGCAGGGAAGTGTCGCATTTACATTCATTTGAAGTGTAGACGAGGAATACATAACACTTCGCAAATCATATTATATCTTACCATGAAACATAGAAATGAAATGCGATATCGCGTTTTAAGAAACATTAGGACTTCATTTGCTACGATACCTAGACATCTGCAGACGCTATTTCCTAGCGAGGAAGTGTCGCATTCACATTCATTTGAAGTGTAGACGAGGAATACATAACACTTCGCAAATCATATTATATCTTACCATGAAACATAGAAATGAGATGCAATATCGCGATCTAAGAATCATAGGAACTCTATTGCTACGATACGTAGACATCTGCAAACGCTATTTCCTTGCAAGGAAGTGTCGCATTTACATTCAATTGAATCGTAGACGAGGAATGCATAACACTTCGCAATGAATATTATATCTTATCATGAAACATAGATATGAGATGCTACACCGCGTTTTAAGAAGCATTAGAACTCTTGCAACGATAGGTAGACATCTGCAAACGCTATTTCCTTACATGGAAGTGTCGCATTTACACTCATTTGAAGTGTAGACGAGGAATACATAACACTTCCCCAATCATATTATATCTTACCATGAAACATAGAAATGAGATGCGATATCGCGTTTTAAGAAGCATTAGAACTCTATTGCTACGATACCTAGACATCTGCAGACGCTACTTCCAAGCGAGGAAGAGTCGCATTCACATTCATTTGAAGTGTAGACGAGGAATACATAACACTTCGCAAATCATATTATATCTTACCATGAAACATAGAAATGAGATGCGATATCGCTTTTTAAGAAGCATTACAACACTATTGCTACGATAGGTAGACATTTGGAAACGCTATTTCCTTGCAAGAAGTGTCGCATTTACATTCATTTGAAGTGTAGACGAGGAATACATGACACTTCGCAATTCATATTATATCTTACCATGAAACATAGAAATGAGATGCGATATCGCGTTTTAAGAAGCATTAGAACTCTATTGCTACGAAACCTAGACATCTGCAGACGCTATTTCCTAGCAAGGAAGAGTCGCATTTACATTCATTTGAAGTGTAGACGAGGAATACATGACATTTCGCAAATCATATTGTATCTTACCGTGAAACACAGAAATGAGATGCGATATCGCGTTTTAAGAATCATAAGAGCTCTATTGTTACGATACGTAGACATTTGCAAACGCTAATTCCTTGCAGGGAAGTGTCGCATTTACTTTGATTTGAATCGTAGGCGAGGAATGCATAACACTTCGCAATGTATATTACATCTTACCATGAAACATAGAAATGAGATGCGATATCGCGCTTTAAGAAGCATTAGAAATCTATTGCTACGATACGTAGACATCTGCAAACGCTATTTCCTAGCGAGGAAGTGTCGCATTCACATTCATTTGAAGTGTAGACGAGGAATACATAACACTTCGCAAACCATATTATATCTATACCATGAAACATAGAAATGAGATTCGATATCGCGTTTTAAGAAGCATTAGAAAGCTATTGCTACGACACGTAGATATCTGCAAACGCTATTTCCTAGCGAGGAAGTATCGCATTCACATTCATTTGAAGTGTAGACGAGGAATACATAACACTTCGCAAATCATATTATGTCTTACCATGATACATAGAAATGAGATGCAATATCGCGTTTTAAGAATCATAAGAACTCTATTGTTACGATACGTAGACATCTGCAAACGCTATTTCCTTGCAAGGAAGTGTCGCATTTACATTCATTTGAATCGTAGACGAGGAATGCATAACACTTCGCAAATCATATTACATCTTACCATGAAACATATAAATGAGATGCGATATCGAGTTTTAAGAAGCATCAGAACTCTATTGCTACGATACCTAGACATCTGCAGGCGCTATTTCCTAGCAACGAAGTGTCGCATTTACATTCATTTGAAGTGTAGACGAGGAATACATAACACTTCGCAAATCATATTATATCTTACCATGAAACATAGAAATGAGATGCGATATCGCGTTTTAAGAATCATAAGAACTCTATTGCTACGATACGTAGACATCTGCAAACGCTATTTCCTTGCAGGGAAGTGTCGCATTTACATTCATTTGAAGTGTAGACGAGGTATACATAACACTTCGCAAATCATATTATATCTTACCATGAAACATAGAAATGAAATGCGATATCGCGTTTTAAGAAACATTAGGACTTCATTTGCTACGATACCTAGACATCTGCAGACGCTATTTCCTAGCGAGGAAGTGTCGCATTCACATTCATTTGAAGTGTAGACGTGGAATACATAACACTTCGCAAATCATATTATATCTTACCATGAAACATAGAAATGAGATGCAATATCGCGATCTAAGAATCATAGGAACTCTATTGCTACGATACGTAGACATCTGCAAACGCTATTTCCTTGCAAGGAAGTGTCGCATTTACATTCAATTGAAGTGTAGACGAGGAATACATGACACTTCGCAAATCAAATTATATTTACCATCAAACGTAGAAATGAGATACAATATAGCGTTCTAAGAATCATAAGAACTCTATTGTTACGATACGTAGACATCTGCAAACGCTATTTCCTTGCAAGGAAGTGTCGCATTTACATTCATTTGAGGTGTAGACGAGGAATACATAACACTTCGCAAATGATATTATATCTTACCATGAAACATAGAAAAGAGATGCGATATCGCGTTTTAAGAAGCATTTGAACTCTATTGCTACGATACGTAGACATCTGCAATCGCTGTTTCCTTGCAAGGAAGTGTCGCATTTACTTTCATTTGAATCGTAGACGAGGAATGCATAACACTTCGCAATGAATATTATATCTTACCATGATACATAGAAATGAGATGCGATATCGCGTTTTAAGAAGCATTAGAACACTATTGCTACGATAGGTAGACATCTGCAAACGCTATTTCCTTGCAAGGAAGTGTCGTATTTACATTGATTTGAAGTGTAGACGAGGAATACATAACACTTCGCAAATCATATTATATCTTACCATGAAACATAGAAATGAGATGCGATATCGCGTTTTAAGAAGCATTAGAACACTATTGCTACGATACCTAGACATCTGCAAACGCTATTTCCTAGCGAGCAAGTGTCGCATTCACATTCATTTGAAGTGTAGACGAGGAATACATGACACTTCGCAAATCTTATTATATCTTACCATGAAACATAGTAATGAGATGCGATATCGCGTTTTAAGAAGCGTTAGAACTCTATTGCTACGACACGTAGACACCTGCAAACGCTATTTCCTTGCAAGGAAGTGTCGCATTTACATTCATTTGAAGTGTAGACGAGGAATGCATGACACTTCGCAAATCATATTATGTCTTACCATGAAACATAGAAATGAGATGCGATATCGCGGTCTAAGAAGCATCAGAAATCCACTGCTACGATACGTAGACATCTGCAGACGCTATTTCCTTGCAAGGAAGTGTCGCATTTACATTCATTTGATGTGTAGACGAGGAATGCATAACACTTCGCAATGAATATTACATCTTATCATGAAACATATATATGAGATGCAATATCTCGCTTTAAGAAGCATTTGAACTCTATTGCTTCGATACGTAGGCCTATCTGCAAACGCTATTTCCTTGCAAGGAAGTGTCGCATTTACATTCATTTGAAGTGTAGACGAGGAATACATAACACTTCGCAAATCATATTATATCTTACCATGAAACATAGAAATGGGATGCGATATCACGTTTTAAGAAGCATTAGAACACTATTGCTACGATACGTAGATATCTGCAAACTATATTTCCTTGCAAGGAAGTGTCGCATTTACATTCATTTGAATCGTAGACGAGGAATGCATAACACTTCGCAATGTATATTATATCTTATCATGAAACATAGATATGAGATGCAATATCTCGTTTTAAGAAGCATTTGAACTCTATTGCCTCGATACGTAGGCATCTGCAAACGCTATTTCCTTGCAAGGAAGTGTCGCATTTACATTCATTTGAAGTGTAGACGAGGAATACATGACACTTCGCAAATCATATTATATCTTACCATGAAACATGGAAATGAGATGCGATATCGCGTTCTAAGAAGCATCAGAAATCCATTGCTACGATACGTAGACATCTGCAAACGCTATTTCCTTGCAAGGAAGTGTCGCATTTACATTCATTTGAAGTGTAGACGAGGAATACATGACACTTCGCAAATCATATTATATCTTACCATGAAACATAGGAATGAGATGCGATATCGCGTTTTAAGAAGCATTTGAACTCTATTGCTACGATACCTAGACATCTGCAGACGCTATTTCCTAGCAAGGAAGTGTCGCATTTACATTCATTTGAAGTGTAGACGAGGAATACATGATACTTCGCAAATCATATTATATCTTACCATGAAACATAGAAATGAGATGCGATATCGCGTTCTAAGAAGCATCAGAAATCCATTGCTACGATACGTAGACATCTGCAAACGCTATTTCCTTGCAGGGAAGTGTCGCATTTACATTCATTTGATGTGTGGACGAGGAATGCATAACACTTCGCAATGAATATTACATCTTATCATGAAACATAGATATGAGATGCAATATCTCGCTTTAAGAAGCATTTGAACTCTATTGCTTCGATACGTAGGCATCTGCAAACGCTATTTCCTTGCAAGGAAGTGTCGCATTTACATTCATTTGAAGTGTAGACGAGGAATACATGACACTTCGCAAATCATATTATATCTTACCATGAAACATAGAAATGAGATGCGATATCGCGTTTTAAGAAGCATTGGAACTCTAATGCTACGATAGGTAGACATCTGCAGTTTCTATTTCCTTGCAAGGAAGTGTCGCATTTACATTCATTTGAAGTGTAGACGAGGAATACATAACACTTCGAAAATCATATTATATCTTACCATGAATCATAGAAATGAGATGCGATATCGCGTTTTAAGTATCATAAGAACTCTATTGTTACGATACGTGGACATCTGCAAACGCTACTTCCTTGGAAGGAAGTGTCGCATTTACGTTCATTTGAATCGTAGACGAGGAATGCATAACACTTCGCAAATCACATTATATCTTACCATGAATCATAGAAATGAGATGCGATATCGCGTTTTAAGAAGCATTTGAACTCTATTGCTTCGATACGTAGACATCTGCAAACTCTATTTCCTTGCAAGGAAGTGTCGCATTTACCTTCATTTGAAGTGTAGACGAGGAATACGTAACACTTCGCAAATCATATTATATCTTACCATGAAACATAGAAAGGAGATGCGATATCGCGTTTTAAGAAGCATTAGACCTCTATTGCTAAGATACGTAGACATCTGCAAACGCTATTTCCTAGCGAGCGAGTGTCGCATTTACATTCATTTGAAGTGTAGACGAGGAATACATAACACTTCGCAAATCATATTACATCTTACCATGAAACATAGAAATGAGATGCGATATCGCGTTTTAAGAAGCATTGGAACTCTAATGCTACGATAGGTAGACATCTGCAGTTTCTATTTCCTTGCAAGGAAGTGTCGCATTTACATTCATTTGAAGTGTAGACGAGGAATACATAACACTTCGAAAATCATATTATATCTTACCATGAAACATAGAAATGAGATGCGATATCGCGTTTTAAGAAGCATTTCAACTCTATTGCTACGATACGTAGACATCTGCAATCGCTGTTTCCTTGCAAGGAAGTGTCGCATTTACTTTCATTTGAATCGTAGACCAGGAATGCATAACACTTCGCAATGAATATTATATCTTACCATGATACATAGAAATGAGATGCGATATCGCGTTTTAAGTATCATAAGAACTCTATTGTTACGATACGTAGACATCTGCAAACGCTACTTCCTTGGAAGGAAGTGTCGCATTTAAGTTCATTTGAATCGTAGACGAGGAATGCATAACACTTCGCAAATCACATTATATCTTACCATGAATCATAGAAATGAGATGCGATATCGCGTTTTAAGAAGCATTTGAACTCTATTGCTTCGATACGTAGACATCTGCAAACGCTATTTCCTTGCAAGGAAGTGTCGCATTTACCTTCATTTGAAGTGTAGACGAGGAATACATAACACTTCGCAAATCATATTATATCTTACCATGAAACATAGAAAGGAGATGCGATATCGCGTTTTAAGAAGCATTAGAACTCTATTGCTACGATACGTAGACATCTGCAAACGCTATTTCCCAGCGAGCGAGTGTCGCATTTACATTCATTTGAAGTGTAGACGAAGAATACATAACACTTCGCAAATCATATTATATCTTACCATGAAACATAGAAATGAGATGCGATATCGCGTTTTAAAAAGCATTTGAACTCTATTGCTTCGATACGTAGACATCTGCAAACGCTATTTAACTGCAAGGAAGTGTCGCGTTTACATTCATTTGTGGTGTAGACGAGGAATACATATCACTTCGCAAATCATATTATATCTTACCATGAAACATAGAAATGAGATGCGATATCGCGTTTTAAGAAGCATTTCAACTCTATTGCTACGATACGTAGACATCTGCAAACGCTATTTCCTAGCGAGGAAGTATCGCATTCACATTCATTTGAAGTGTAGACGATGTATACATAACACTTCGCAAATCATATTATATCTTACCATGAAACATAGAAATGAGATGCGATATCGCGTTTTAAGAAGCATCAGAAATCCATTGCTTCGATACGTAGACATCTGCAAACGCTATTTCCTTGCAAGGAAGTGTCGCATTTACATTCCTTTGAAGTTGAGACAAGGAAAACATAACACTTCGCAAATCATATTATATCTTACCATGAAACATAGAAATGAAATGCGATATCGCGTTTTAAGAAGCATTAGAAATCTATTGCTACGATACGTAGACATCTGCAAACGCTATTTCCTAGCGAGGAAGTATCGCATTCACATTCATTTGAAGTGTAGACGATGTATACATAACACTTCGCAAATCATATTATATCTTACCATGAAACATAGAAATGAGATGCGATATCGCGTTTTAAGAAGCATTTCAACTCTATTGCTTCGATACGTAGACATCTGCAAACGCTATTTCCTTGCAAGGAAGCGTCGCAATTACATTCATTTGAAGTGTAGACGAGGAATACATGACACTTCGCAAATCATATTACATCTTACCATGAAACATAGAAATGAGATGCGATATCGCGTTTTAAGAAGCTTTGGAACTCTAATGCTACGATAGGTAGACATCTGCAATTGCTATTTCCTTGCAAGGAAGTGTCGCATTTACATTCATTTGAAGTGTAGGCGAGGAATACATAACACTTCGCAAATCATATTATATCTTACCATGAAACATAGAAATGAGATGCAATGTCGCCGTTTTAAGAAGCATTAGAAATCTATTGCTACGATACGTAGACATCTGCAAACGCTATTTCCTAGCGAGGAAGTATCGCATTCACATTCATTTGAAGTGCAGACGAGGTATACATATCACTTCGCAAATCATGTTATATCTTACCATGAAACATAGAAATGAGATGCGATATCGCGTTTTAAGAAGCATTTGAACTCTATTGCTTCGATACGCAGACATCTGCAAACTCTATTTCCTTGCAAGGAAGTGTCGCATTTACCTTCATTTGAAGTGTAGACGAGGAATACGTAACACTTCGCAAATCATATTATATCTTACCATGAAACATAGAAAGGAGATGCGATATCGCGTTTTAAGAAGCATTAGACCTCTATTGCTAAGATACGTAGACATCTGCAAACGCTATTTCCTAGCGAGCGAGTGTCGCATTTACATTCATTTGAAGTGTAGACGAGTAATACATAACACTTCGCAAATCATATTACATCTTACCATGAAACATAGAAATGAGATGCGATATCGCGTTTTAAGAAGCATTGGAACTCTAATGCTACGATAGGTAGACATCTGCAGTTTCTATTTCCTTGCAAGGAAGTGTCGCATTTACATTCATTTGAAGTGTAGACGAGGAATACATAACACTTCGAAAATCATATTATATCTTACCATGAAACATAGAAATGAGATGCGATATCGCGTTTTAAGAAGCATTTCAACTCTATTGCTACGATACGTAGACATCTGCAATCGCTGTTTCCTTGCAAGGAAGTGTCGCATTTACTTTCATTTGAATCGTAGACCAGGAATGCATAACACTTCGCAATGAATATTATATCTTACCATGATACATAGAAATGAGATGCGATATCGCGTTTTAAGTATCATAAGAACTCTATTGTTACGATACGTAGACATCTGCAAACGCTACTTCCTTGGAAGGAAGTGTCGCATTTAAGTTCATTTGAATCGTAGACGAGGAATGCATAACACTTCGCAAATCACATTATATCTTACCATGAATCATAGAAATGAGATGCGATATCGCGTTTTAAGAAGCATTTGAACACTATTGCTTCGATACGTAGACATCTGCAAACGCTATTTCCTTGCAAGGAAGTGTCGCATTTACCTTCATTTGAAGTGTAGACGAGGAATACATAACACTTCGCAAATCATATTATATCTTACCATGAAACATAGAAAGGAGATGCGATATCGCGTTTTAAGAAGCATTAGAACTCTATTGCTACGATACGTAGACATCTGCAAACGCTATTTCCCAGCGAGCGAGTGTCGCATTTACATTCATTTGAAGTGTAGACGAAGAATACATAACACTTCGCAAATCATATTATATCTTACCATGAAACATAGAAATGAGATGCGATATCGCGTTTTAAAAAGCATTTGAACTCTATTGCTTCGATACGTAGACATCTGCAAACGCTATTTAACTGCAAGGAAGTGTCGCGTTTACATTCATTTGTGGTGTAGACGAGGAATACATATCACTTCGCAAATCATATTATATCTTACCATGAAACATAGAAATGAGATGCGATATCGCGTTTTAAGAAGCATTTCAACTCTATTGCTACGATACGTAGACATCTGCAAACGCTATTTCCTAGCGAGGAAGTATCGCATTCACATTCATTTGAAGTGTAGACGATGTATACATAACACTTCGCAAATCATATTATATCTTACCATGAAACATAGAAATGAGATGCGATATCGCGTTTTAAGAAGCATCAGAAATCCATTGCTTCGATACGTAGACATCTGCAAACGCTATTTCCTTGCAAGGAAGTGTCGCATTTACATTCCTTTGAAGTTGAGACAAGGAATACATAACACTTCGCAAATCATATTATATCTTACCATGAAACATAGAAATGAAATGCGATATCGCGTTTTAAGAAGCATTAGAAATCTATTGCTACGATACGTAGACATCTGCAAACGCTATTTCCTAGCGAGGAAGTATCGCATTCACATTCATTTGAAGTGTAGACGATGTATACATAACACTTCGCAAATCATATTATATCTTACCATGAAACATAGAAATGAGATGCGATATCGCGTTTTAAGAAGCATTTCAACTCTATTGCTACGATACGTAGACATCTGCAATCGCTGTTTCCTTGCAAGGAAGTGTCGCATTTACTTTCATTTGAATCGTAGACCAGGAATGCATAACACTTCGCAATGAATATTATATCTTACCATGATACATAGAAATGAGATGCGATATCGCGTTTTAAGTATCATAAGAACTCTATTGTTACGATACGTAGACATCTGCAAACGCTACTCCCTTGGAAGGAAGTGTCGCATTTAAGTTCATTTGAATCGTAGACGAGGAATGCATAACACTTCGCAAATCACATTATATCTTACCATGAATCATAGAAATGAGATGCGATATCGCGATTTAAGAAGCATTTGAACTCTATTGCTTCGATACGTAGACATCTGCAAACGCTATTTCCTTGCAAGGAAGTGTCGCATTTACCTTCATTTGAAGTGTAGACGAGGAATACGTAACACTTCGCAAATCATATTATATCTTACCATGAAACATAGAAAGGAGATGCGATATCGCGTTTTAAGAAGCATTAGAACTCTATTGCTACGATACGTAGACATCTGCAAACGCTATTTCCTAGCGAGCGAGTGTCGCATTTACATTCGTTTGTAGTGTAGACGAAGAATACATAACACTTCGCAAATCATATTATATCTTACCATGAAACATAGAAATGAGATGCGATATCGCGTTTTAAAAAGCATTAGAACACTATTGCTACGATACGTAGATATCTGCAAACTATATTTCCTTGCAAGGAAGTGTCGCATTTACATTCATTTGAATCGTAGACGAGGAATGCATAACACTTCGCAATGTATATTATATCTTATCATGAAACATAGATATGAGATGCAATATCTCGTTTTAAGAAGCATTTGAACTCTATTGCCTCGATACGTAGGCATCTGCAAACGCTATTTCCTTGCAAGGAAGTGTCGCATTTACATTCATTTGAAGTGTAGACGAGGAATACATGACACTTCGCAAATCATATTATATCTTACCATGAAACATGGAAATGAGATGCGATATCGCGTTCTAAGAAGCATCAGAAATCCATTGCTACGATACGTAGACATCTGCAAACGCTATTTCCTTGCAAGGAAGTGTCGCATTTACATTCATTTGAAGTGTAGACGAGGAATACATGACACTTCGCAAATCATATTATATCTTACCATGAAACATAGGAATGAGATGCGATATCGCGTTTTAAGAAGCATTTGAACTCTATTGCTACGATACCTAGACATCTGCAGACGCTATTTCCTAGCAAGGAAGTGTCGCATTTACATTCATTTGAAGTGTAGACGAGGAATACATGATACTTCGCAAATCATATTATATCTTACCATGAAACATAGAAATGAGATGCGATATCGCGTTCTAAGAAGCATCAGAAATCCATTGCTACGATACGTAGACATCTGCAAACGCTATTTCCTTGCAGGGAAGTGTCGCATTTACATTCATTTGATGTGTGGACGAGGAATGCATAACACTTCGCAATGAATATTACATCTTATCATGAAACATAGATATGAGATGCAATATCTCGCTTTAAGAAGCATTTGAACTCTATTGCTTCGATACGTAGGCATCTGCAAACGCTATTTCCTTGCAAGGAAGTGTCGCATTTACATTCATTTGAAGTGTAGACGAGGAATACATGACACTTCGCAAATCATATTATATCTTACCATGAAACATAGAAATGAGATGCGATATCGCCGTTTTAAGAAGCATTAGAAATCTATTGCTACGATACGTAGACATCTGCAAACGCTATTTCCTAGCGAGGAAGTATCGCATTCACATTCATTTGAAGTGTGGACGAGGAATGCATAACACTTCGCAATGAATATTATATCTTATCATGAAACATAGATATGAGATGCAATATCTCGTTTTAAGAAGCATTTGAACTCTATTGCTTCGATACGTAGACATCTGCAAACGCTATTTCCTTGCAAGGAAGCGTCGCAATTACATTCATTTGAAGTGTAGACGAGGAATACATGACACTTCGCAAATCATATTACATCTTACCATGAAACATAGAAATGAGATGCGATATCGCGTTTTAAGAAGCTTTGGAACTCTAATGCTACGATAGGTAGACATCTGCAATTGCTATTTCCTTGCAAGGAAGTGTCGCATTTACATTCATTTGAAGTGTAGGCGAGGAATACATAACACTTCGCAAATCATATTATATCTTACCATGAAACATAGAAATGAGATGCAATGTCGCCGTTTTAAGAAGCATTAGAAATCTATTGCTACGATACGTAGACATCTGCAAACGCTATTTCCTAGCGAGGAAGTATCGCATTCACATTCATTTGAAGTGCAGACGAGGTATACATATCACTTCGCAAATCATGTTATATCTTACCATGAAACATAGAAATGAGATGCGATATCGCGTTTTAAGAAGCATTTGAACTCTATTGCTTCGATACGTAGACATCTGCAAACTCTATTTCCTTGCAAGGAAGTGTCGCATTTACCTTCATTTGAAGTGTAGACGAGGAATACGTAACACTTCGCAAATCATATTATATCTTACCATGAAACATAGAAAGGAGATGCGATATCGCGTTTTAAGAAGCATTAGACCTCTATTGCTAAGATACGTAGACATCTGCAAACGCTATTTCCTAGCGAGCGAGTGTCGCATTTACATTCATTTGAAGTGTAGACGAGTAATACATAACACTTCGCAAATCATATTACATCTTACCATGAAACATAGAAATGAGATGCGATATCGCGTTTTAAGAAGCATTGGAACTCTAATGCTACGATAGGTAGACATCTGCAGTTTCTATTTCCTTGCAAGGAAGTGTCGCATTTACATTCATTTGAAGTGTAGACGAGGAATACATAACACTTCGAAAATCATATTATATCTTACCATGAAACATAGAAATGAGATGCGATATCGCGTTTTAAGAAGCATTTCAACTCTATTGCTACGATACGTAGACATCTGCAATCGCTGTTTCCTTGCAAGGAAGTGTCGCATTTACTTTCATTTGAATCGTAGACCAGGAATGCATAACACTTCGCAATGAATATTATATCTTACCATGATACATAGAAATGAGATGCGATATCGCGTTTTAAGTATCATAAGAACTCTATTGTTACGATACGTAGACATCTGCAAACGCTACTTCCTTGGAAGGAAGTGTCGCATTTAAGTTCATTTGAATCGTAGACGAGGAATGCATAACACTTCGCAAATCACATTATATCTTACCATGAATCATAGAAATGAGATGCGATATCGCGTTTTAAGAAGCATTTGAACTCTATTGCTTCGATACGTAGACATCTGCAAACGCTATTTCCTTGCAAGGAAGTGTCGCATTTACCTTCATTTGAAGTGTAGACGAGGAATACATAACACTTCGCAAATCATATTATATCTTACCATGAAACATAGAAAGGAGATGCGATAACGCGTTTTAAGAAGCATTAGAACTCTATTGCTACGATACGTAGACATCTGCAAACGCTATTTCCCAGCGAGCGAGTGTCGCATTTACATTCATTTGAAGTGTAGACGAAGAATACATAACACTTCGCAAATCATATTATATCTTACCATGAAACATAGAAATGAGATGCGATATCGCGTTTTAAAAAGCATTTGAACTCTATTGCTTCGATACGTAGACATCTGCAAACGCTATTTAACTGCAAGGAAGTGTCGCGTTTACATTCATTTGTGGTGTAGACGAGGAATACATATCACTTCGCAAATCATATTATATCTTACCATGAAACATAGAAATGAGATGCGATATCGCGTTTTAAGAAGCATTTCAACTCTATTGCTACGATACGTAGACATCTGCAAACGCTATTTCCTAGCGAGGAAGTATCGCATTCACATTCATTTGAAGTGTAGACGATGTATACATAACACTTCGCAAATCATATTATATCTTACCATGAAACATAGAAATGAGATGCGATATCGCGTTTTAAGAAGCATCAGAAATCCATTGCTTCGATACGTAGACATCTGCAAACGCTATTTCCTTGCAAGGAAGTGTCGCATTTACATTCCTTTGAAGTTGAGACAAGGAATACATAACACTTCGCAAATCATATTATATCTTACCATGAAACATAGAAATGAAATGCGATATCGCGTTTTAAGAAGCATTAGAAATCTATTGCTACGATACGTAGACATCTGCAAACGCTATTTCCTAGCGAGGAAGTATCGCATTCACATTCATTTGAAGTGTAGACGATGTATACATAACACTTCGCAAATCATATTATATCTTACCATGAAACATAGAAATGAGATGCGATATCGCGTTTTAAGAAGCATTTCAACTCTATTGCTACGATACGTAGACATCTGCAATCGCTGTTTCCTTGCAAGGAAGTGTCGCATTTACTTTCATTTGAATCGTAGACCAGGAATGCATAACACTTCGCAATGAATATTATATCTTACCATGATACATAGAAATGAGATGCGATATCGCGTTTTAAGTATCATAAGAACTCTATTGTTACGATACGTAGACATCTGCAAACGCTACTCCCTTGGAAGGAAGTGTCGCATTTAAGTTCATTTGAATCGTAGACGAGGAATGCATAACACTTCGCAAATCACATTATATCTTACCATGAATCATAGAAATGAGATGCGATATCGCGATTTAAGAAGCATTTGAACTCTATTGCTTCGATACGTAGACATCTGCAAACGCTATTTCCTTGCAAGGAAGTGTCGCATTTACCTTCATTTGAAGTGTAGACGAGGAATACGTAACACTTCGCAAATCATATTATATCTTACCATGAAACATAGAAAGGAGATGCGATATCGCGTTTTAAGAAGCATTAGAACTCTATTGCTACGATACGTAGACATCTGCAAACGCTATTTCCTAGCGAGCGAGTGTCGCATTTACATTCATTTGTAGTGTAGACGAAGAATACATAACACTTCGCAAATCATATTATATCTTACCATGAAACATAGAAATGAGATGCGATATCGCGTTTTAAAAAGCATTAGAACTCTATTGCTACGATACGTAGACATCTGCAAACGCTATTTCCTTGCAAGGAAGTGTCACATTTAAATTCATTTGAAGTGTAGACGGGGAATACGTGATACTTCGCAAATCATATTATATCTTACCATGAAACATAGAAATGAGATGCGATATCGCGTTTTAAGAAGCATTAGAACACTATTGCTTCGATACGTAGACATCTGCAAACGCTATTTCCTTGCAAGGATGTGTCGCATTTACATTCATTTGAAGTGTAGACGAGGAATACATGACACTTCGCAAATCATATTATATCTTACCATGAAACATAGAAATGAGATGCGATATCGCGTTCTAAGAAGCATTAGAAATCCATTGCTACGATACGTAGACATCTGCAAACGCTATTTCCTTGCAAGGAAGTGTCGCATTTACTTTCATTTGAATCGTAGACGAGGAATGCATAACACTTCGCAATGTATATTATATCTTATCATGAAACATAGATATGAGATGCAATATCTCGTTTTAAGAAGCATTTGAACTCTATTGCTTCGATACGTAGACATCTGCAAACGCTATTTCCCTGCAAGGAAGTGTCGAATTTACATTCATTTGTGGTGTAGACGAGGAATACATAACACTTCGCAAATCATATTATATCTTACCATGAAACATAGAAATGAGATGCGATATCGCGTTTTAAGAATCATATGAACTCTATTGCTACGATACGTAGACATCTGTAAACGCTATTTCCTTGCAAGGAAGTGTCGCATTTACTTTCATTTGAATCGTGGACGAGGAATGCACAACACGTCGCAATGAATATTATATCTTATCATGAAACATAGATATGATATGCAGTATCTCGTTTTAAGAAGCATTTGAACTCTATTGCTTCGATACGTAGACATCTGCAAACGCTATTTCCCTGCAAGGAAGTGTCGCATTTACATTCATTTGAGGTGTAGACGAGGAATACATAACACTTCGCAAATCATATTATATCTTACCATGAAACATAGAAATGAGATGCGATATCGCCGTTTTAAGAAGCATTAGAAATCTATTGCTACGATACGTAGACATCTGCAAACGCTATTTCCTAGCGAGGAAGTATCGCATTCACATTCATTTGAAGTGTGGACGAGGAATGCATAACACTTCGCAATGAATATTATATCTTATCATGAAACATAGATATGAGATGCAATATCTCGTTTTAAGAAGCATTTGAACTCTATTGCTTCGATACGTAGACATCTGCAAACGCTATTTCCTTGCAAGGAAGCGTCGCATTTACATTCATTTGAAGTGTAGACGAGGAATACATGACACTTCGCAAATCATATTACATCTTACCATGAAACATAGAAATGAGATGCGATATCGCGTTTTAAGAAGCTTTGGAACTCTAATGCTACGATAGGTAGACATCTGCAATTGCTATTTCCTTGCAAGGAAGTGTCGCATTTACATTCATTTGAAGTGTAGGCGAGGAATACATAACACTTCGCAAATCATATTATATCTTACCATGAAACATAGAAATGAGATGCAATGTCGCCGTTTTAAGAAGCATTAGAAATCTATTGCTACGATACGTAGACATCTGCAAACGCTATTTCCTAGCGAGGAAGTATCGCATTCACATTCATTTGAAGTGCAGACGAGGTATACATATCACTTCGCAAATCATGTTATATCTTACCATGAAACATAGAAATGAGATGCGATATCGCGTTTTAAGAAGCATTTGAACTCTATTGCTTCGATACGTAGACATCTGCAAACGCTATTTCCTTGCAAGGAAGTCTCGCATTTACATTCATTTGAAGTGTAGACGAGGAATACATAACACTTCGCAAATCATATTATATCTTGCCATGAAACATAGAAATGAGATGCGATATCGCCGTTTTAAGAAGCATTAGAAATCTATTGCTACGATACGTAGCCATCTGCAAACGCTATTTCCTTGCAAGGAAGTGTCGCATTTACATTCATTTGATGTGTAGACGGGGAATACGTGATACTTCGTAAATCATATTATATCTTACCATGAAACATAGAAATGAGATGCGATATCGCCGTTTTAAGAAGCATTAGAAATCTATTGCTACGATACGTAGACATCTGCAAACGCTATTTCCTAGCGAGGAAGTATCGCATTCACATTCAATTGAAGTGTAGACGATGTATACATAACACTTCGCAAATCATATTATATCTTACCATGAAACATAGAAATGAGATGCGATATCGCGTTTTAAGAAGCATTTCAACTCTATTGCTACGATACGTAGACATCTGCAATCGCTGTTTCCTTGCAAGGAAGTGTCGCATTTACTTTCATTTGAATCGTAGACCAGGAATGCATAACACTTCGCAATGAATATTATATCTTACCATGATACATAGAAATGAGATGCGATATCGCGTTTTAAGTATCATAAGAACTCTATTGTTACGATACGTAGACATCTGCAAACGCTACTTCCTTGGAAGGATGTGTCGCATTTAAGTTCATTTGAGTCGTAGACGAGGAATGCATAACACTTCGCAAATCACATTATATCTTACCATGAATCATAGAAATGAGATGCGATATCGCGTTTTAAGAAGCATTTGAACTCTATTGCTTCGATACGTAGACATCTGCAAACGCTATTTCCTTGCAAGGAAGTGTCGCATTTACCTTCATTTGAAGTGTACACGAGGAATACATAACACTTCGCAAATCATATTATATCTTACCATGAAACATAGAAAGGAGATGCGATATCGCGTTTTAAGAACCATTAGAACTCTATTGCTACGATACGTAGACATCTGCAAACGCTATTTCCTAGCGAGGAAGTATCGCATTCACATTCATTTGAAGTGTGGACGAGGAATGCATAACACTTCGCAATGAATATTATATCTTATCATGAAACATAGATATGAGATGCAATATCTCGTTTTAAGAAGCATTTGAACTCTATTGCTTCGATACGTAGACATCTGCAAACGCTATTTCCTTGCAAGGAAGCGCCGCATTTACATTCATTTGAAGTGTAGACGAGGAATACATAACACTTCGCAAATCATATTACATCTTACCATGAAACATAGAAATGAGATGCGATATCGCGTTTTAAGAAGCTTTGGAACTCTAATGCTACGATAGGTAGACATCTGCAATTGCTATTTCCTTGCAATGAAGTGTCGCATTTACATTCATTTGAAGTGTAGGCGAGGAATACATAACACTTCGCAAATCATATTATATCTTACCATGAAACATAGAAATGAGATGCGATATCGCCGTTTTAAGATGCATTAGAAATCTATTGCTACGATACGTAGACATCTGCAAACGCTATTTCCTAGCGAGGAAGTATCGCATTCACATTTATTTGAAGTGCAGACGAGGTATACATATCACTTCGCAAATCATGTTATATCTTACCATGAAACATAGAAATGAGATGCGATATCGCGTTTTAAGAAGCATTTGAACTCTATTGCTTCGATACGTAGACATCTGCAAACGCTATTTCCTTGCAAGGAAGTGTCGCATTTACATTCATTTGAAGTGTAGACGAGGAATACATAACACTTCGCTAATCATATTATATCTTACCATGAAACATAGAAAGGAGATGCGATATCGCGTTTTAAGAAGCATTAGAACTCTATTGCTACGATACGTAGACATCTGCAGACGCTATTTCCTAGCGAGCGAGTGTCGCATTTACATTCATTTGAAGTGTAGACGATGTATACATAACACTTCGCAAATCATATTATATCTTACCATGAAACATAGAAATGAGATGCGATATCGCGTTTTAAGAAGCATTTCAACTCTATTGCTACGACACGTAGACATCTGCAATCGCTGTTTCCTTGCAAGGAAGTGTCGCATTTACTTTCATTTGAATCGTAGACCAGGAATGCATAACACTTCGCAATGAATATTATATCTTACCATGATACATAGAAATGAGATGCGATATCGCGTTTTAAGTATCATAAGAACTCTATTGTTACGATACGTAGACATCTGCAAATGCTACTTCCTTGGAAGGATGTGTCGCATTTAAGTTCATTTGAATCGTAGACGAGGAATGCATAACACTTCGCAAATCACATTATATCTTACCATGAATCATAGAAATGAGATGCGATATCGCGTTTTAAGAAGCACTTGAACTCTATTGCTTCGATACGTAGACATCTGCAAACGCTATTTCCTTGCAAGGAAGTGTCGCATTTACCTTCATTTGAAGTGTAGACGAGGAATACATAACACTTCGCAAATCATATTATATCTTACCATGAAACATAGAAAGGAGATGCGATATCGCGTTTTAAAAAGCATTAGAACTCTATTGCTACGATACGTAGCCATCTGCAAACGCTATTTCCTTGCAAGGAAGTGTCGCATTTAAATTCATTTGAAGTGTAGACGGGGAATACGTGATACTTCGCAAATCATATTATATCTTACCATGAAACATAGAAATGAGATGCGATATCGCGTTTTAAGAAGCATTAGAACACTATTGCTTCGATACGTAGACATCTGCAAACGCTATTTCCTTGCAAGGATGTGTCGCATTTACATTCATTTGAAGTGTAGACGAGGAATACATGACACTTCGCAAATCATATTATATCTTACCATGAAACATAGAAATGAGATGCGATATCGCGTTTTAAGAATCATTAGAACTCTATTGCTACGATACGTAGACATCTGCAAACGCTATGTCCTTGCAAGGAAGTGTCGCATTTACTTTCATTTGAATCGTAGACGAGGAATGCATAACACTTCGCAATTAATATTATATCTTATCATGAAACATAGATATTAAATGCAATATCTCGTTTTAAGAAGCATTGGAACTCTATTGCTACGATACCTAGACATCTGCAGACGCTATTTCCTAGCGAGGAAGTGTCGCATTCACATTCATTTGAAGTGTAGACGAGGAATACATAACACTTCGCAAATCATATTATACCTTACCATGAAACATAGAAATGAGATGCGATATCGCTTTTTAAGAATCATAAGAACACTATTGCTGCGATACGTAGACATCTGCAAACGCTATTTCCTAGCAAGGAAGTGTCGCATTTACATTCATTTGAATCGTAGGCGAGGAATGCACAGCACTTCGCAATGAATATTATATCTTATCATGAAACATAGAAATGAGATGCGATATCGCGTTTTAAGAATCATTAGAACTCTATTGCTACGATACCTAGACATCTGCAGACGCTATATCCTAGCAAGGAAGTGTCGCATTTACGTTCATTTGAAGTGTATACGAGGAATACATGATACTTCGCAAATCATATTATATCTTACCATGAAACATAGAAATGAGATGCGATATCGCGTTTCAAGAATCATAAGAACTCTATTGTTACGATACGTAGACATCTGCAAACGCTATTTCCTTGCAAGGAAGTGTCGCATTTACTTTCATTTGAATCGTACACGAGGAATGCATAACACATCGCAATGAATATTATATCTTATCATGAAACATACATATGAGATGCAGTATCTCGTTTTAAGAAGCATTTGAACTCTATTGCTTCGATACGTAGATATCTGCAAACGCAATTTCCTTACAAGGAAGTGTCGCATTTACATTAATTTGAAGTGTAGACGAGGAATACATAACACTTCGCAAATCATATTACATCTTACCATGAAACATAGAAATGAGATGCGATATCGCGTTTTAAGAAGCATTAAAACTCTATTGCTTCGATACCTAGACATCTGCAGACGCTATATCCTAGCAAGGAAGTGTCGCATTTACGTTCATTTGAAGTGTAGACGAGGAATACTTGATACTTCGCAAATCATATTATATCTTACCATGAAACATAGAAATGAGATGCGAAATCGCGTTTTAAGAATTATAAGAACTCTATTGCTACGATACGTAGACATCTGCAAACGCTACTTCCTTGCAAGGAAGTGTCGCATTTACATTCATTTGAAGTGTAGACGAGGAATACATAACACTTCTCAAATCATATTATATCTTACCATGAAACATAGAAATGAGATGCGATATCGCATTTTAAGAAGCATTAAAACTCTATTGCTACGATATCTAGACATCTGCAGACGCTATTTCCTAGCAAGGAAGTGTCGCCTTTACATTCATTTGAAGTGTAGACGAGGAATACATAACACTTCGCAATGAATATTGCATCTTATCATGAAATATAGAATTGAGATGCGATATCTTGTTTTAAGAAGCATTTGAACTCTATTGCTTCGATACGTAGGCATCTGCAAACGCTATTTCCTAGCAAGGAAGTGTCGCATTTACATCCATTTGAATCGTAGACGAGGAATGCATAACACTTCGCAATGAATATTATATCTTATCATGAAACATAGATATGAGATGCAATATCTCGTTTTAGGAAGCATTTGAACTCTATTGCTTCGATACGTAGACATCTGCAGACGCTATTTCCTAGCAAGGAAGTGTCGCATTTACATTCGTTTGAAGTGTAGACGAGGAATACATGACACTTCGCAAATCATATTATATCTTACCATGAAACATAGAAATGAGATGCTATATCGCGTTTTAAGAAGCATTAGAAATCTATTGCTACGATACGTAGACATCTGCAAGCGCTATTTCCTAGCGAGGAAGTGTCGCATTTACATTCATTTGAAGTGTAGACGAGGAATACGTAACACTTCGCAAATCATATTACATCTTACCATGAAACATAGAAATGAGATGCGATATCGCGTTTTAAGAAGCATTAGAACTCTATTGCTATGATACCTAGACATCTGCAGACGCTATTTCCTGGCAAGGAAGTGTCGCATTTACATTCATTTGAAGTGTAGACGAGGAATACATAATACTTCGCAATGAATATTATATCTTATCATGAAACATAGATATGAGATGCAATATCTCGTTTTACGAAGCATTTGAACTCTATTGCTTCGATACGTAGACATCTGCAAACGCTATTTCCTTGCAAGGAAGTGTCGCATTTACATTCATCTGAAGTGTAGACGAGGAATACATAACACTTCGCAAATCATATTATATCTTACCATAAAACATAGAATTGAGATGCGATATCGCGTTTTAAGAAGCATCAGAAATCCATTGCTACGATACGTAGACATGTGCAAACGCTATTTCCTTGCAAGGAAGTGTCGCATTTACAATAATTTGAAGTGTAGACGAGGAATACATAACACTTCGCAAATCATATTACATCTTACCATGAAACATAGGAATGAGATGCGACATCTCGTTTTAAGAAGCATTAAAACTATATTGCTACGATACCTAGCCATCTGCAGACGCTATTTCCTAGCAAGGAAGTGTCGCATTTACATCCATTTGAATCGTTGACGAGGAATGCATAACACTTCGCAATGAATATTATATCTTATCATGAAACATAGATATGAGATGCAATATCTCGTTTTACGAAGCATTTGAACTCTATTGCTTCGATACGTAGACATCTGCAAACGCTATTTCCTTGCAAGGAAGTGTCGCATTTACATTCATTTGAACCGTAGACGAGGAAAAGCATAACACTTCGCAATGAATATTATATCTTATCATGAAGCATAGATATGAGATGCAATATCTCGTTTTAACAAGGATTTGAACACTATTGCTTCGACACGTAGACATCTGCAAACGCTATTTCCTTGCAAGGAATTGTCGCATTTACATTCATTTGAAGTGTAGACGAGGATTACATAACACTTCGCAAATCATATCATATCTTACCATGAAACATAGAAATGAGATGCGATATCGCGTTTTAAGAAGCATTGGAACTCTAATGCTACGATAGGTAGACATCTGCAATCGCTATTTCCTTGCAAGGAAGTGTCGCATTTACATTCATTTGAACCGTAGACGAGGAATGCATAACACTTCGCAATGTATATTATATCTTATCATGAAACATAGATGTGAGATGCAATATCTCGTTTTAGGAAGCATTTGAACTCTATTGCTTCGATACGTAGACATCAGCAGACGCTATTTCCTAGCAAGGAAGTGTCGCATTTACATTCATCTGAAGTGTAGACGAGGAATACATAACACTTCGCAAATCATATTATATCTTACCATAAAACATAGAATTGAGATGCGATATCGCGTTTTAAGAAGCATCAGAAATCCATTGCTACGATACGTAGACATGTGCAAACGCTATTTCCTTGCAAGGAAGTGTCGCATTTACATTAATTTGAAGTGTAGACGAGGAATACATAACACTTCGCAAATCATATTACATCTTACCATGAAACATAGGAATGAGATGCGACATCTCGTTTTAAGAAGCATTAAAACTATATTGCTACAATACCTAGCCATCTGCAGACGCTATTTCCTAGCAAGGAAGTGTCGCATTTACATCCATTTGAATCGTTGACGAGGAATGCATAACACTTCGCAATGAATATTATATCTTATCATGAAACATAGATATGAGATGCAATATCTCGTTTTAGGAAGCATTTGAACTCTATTGCTTCGATACGTAGACATCTGCAGACGCTATTTCCTAGCAAGGAAGTGTCGCATTTACATTCGTTTGAAGTGTAGACGAGGAATACATGACACTTCGCAAATCATATTATATCTTATCATGAAACATAGAAATGAGATGCTATATCGCGTTTTAAGAAGCATTAGAAATCTATTGCTACGATACGTAGACATCTGCAAACGCTATTTCCTAGCGAGGAAGTGTCGCATTTACATTCATTTGAAGTGTAGACGAGGAATACATAACACTTCGCAAATCATATTACATCTTACCAAGAAACATAGAAATGAGATGCGATATCGCGTTATAAGAAGCATTAGAACTCTATTGCTACGATACCTAGACATCTGCAGACGCTATTTCCTGGCAAGGAAGTGTCGCATTTACATTCATTTGAAGTGTAGACGAGGAATACATAATACTTCGCAATGAATATTACATCTTATCATGAAATATAGAATTGAGATGCGATATCTTGTTTTAAGAAGCATTTGAACTCTATTGCTTCGATACGTAGACATCTGCAAACGCTATTTCCTAGCAAGGAAGTGTCGCATTTACATCCATTTGAATCGTAGACGAGGAATGCATAACACTTCGCAATGAATATTATATCTTATCATGAAACATAGATATGAGATGCAATATCTCGTTTTAGGAAGCATTTGAACTCTATTGCTTCGATACGTAGACATCTGCAGACGCTATTTCCTAGCAAGGAAGTGTCGCATTTACATTCGTTTGAAGTGTAGACGAGGAATACATGACACTTCGCAAATCATATTATATCTTACCATGAAACATAGAAATGAGATGCCATATCGCGTTTTAAGAAGCATTAGAAATCTATTGCTACGATACGTAGACATCTGCAAACGCTACTTCCTAGCGAGGAAGTGTCGCATTTACATTCATTTGAAGTGTAGACGAGGAATACATAACACTTCGCAAATCAAATTACATCTTACCATAAAGCATAGAAATGAGATGCGATATCGCGTTTTAAGAAGCATCAGAAATCCATTGCTACGATACGTAGACATCTGCAAACGCCATTTCCTTGCAAGGAAGTGTCGCATTTACATTCATTTGAAGTGTAGACGAGGAATACATAACACTTCGCAAATCATATTACATCTTACCATGAAACATAGAAATGAGATGCGATATCGCGTTTTAAGAAGCATTAGAACTCTATTGCTACGATACCTAGACATCTGCAGACGCTATTTCCTGGCAAGGAAGTGTCGCATTTACATTCATTTGAAGTGTAGACGAGGAATACATAACACTTCGCAAATCATATTACATCTTACCATGAAACATAGAAATGAGATGCGATATCGCGTTTTAAGAAGCATTAGAACTCTATCGCTACGATACCTAGACATCTGCAGACGCTATTTCCTGGCAAGGAAGTGTCGCATTTACATTCATTTGAAGTGTAGACGAGGAATACATAATACTTCGCAATGAATATTATATCTTATCATGAAACATAGATATGAGATGCAATATCTCGTTTTAAGAAGCATTTGAACCATATTGCTTCGATACGTAGACATCTGCAAGCGCTATTTCCTTGCAAGGAAGTGTCGCAATTACATTCATTTGAAGTGTAGACGAGGAATACATAACACTTCGCAAATCATATTATATCTTACCATGAAACATAGAAATGAGATGCGATATCGCGTTTTAAGAAGCATTGGAACTCTAATGCTACGATAGGTAGACATCTGCAATCGCTATTTCCTTGCTAGGAAGTGTCGCATTTACATTCATTTGAAGTGTAGACGAGGAATACATAACACTTCGCAAATCATATTATATCTTACCATGAAACATAGAAATGACATGCGATATCGCCGTTTCAAGAAGCATTAGAAATCTATTGCTACGATACGTAGACATCTGCAAACGCTATTTCCTAGCGAGGAAGTATCGCATTCACATTCATTTGAAGTGTAGACGAGGTATACATAACACATCGCAAATCATGATATATCTTACCATGAAACATAGAAATGAGATGCGATATCGCGTTTTAAGAAGCATTAGAAAGCTATTGCTACGATACGTAGACATCTGCAAACGCTATTTCCTAGCGGGGAAGTATCGCATTCACATTCATTTGAAGTGTAGACGAGGAATACATGACACTTCGCAAATCATGTTATATCTTACCATGAAACATAGGAATGAGATGCGATATCGCGTTTTAAGAAGAATTAGAACACTATAGCTACGATAGGTAGATATTTGCAAACGCTATTTCCTTGCAAGGAAGTGTCGCATTTACATTCATTTGAATCGTAGACGAGGAATGCATTACACTTCGCAATGAATATTATATCTTATCAGGAAACATAGATATGAGATGCAATATCTCGTTTTAAGAAGCATTTGAACTTTATTGTTTCGATACGTAGACATCTGCAAACGCTATTTCCTAGCAAGGATGTGTCGCATTTACATTCATTTGAAGTGTAGGCGAGGAATACATAACACTTCGCAATGAATATTACATCTTATCATGAAATATAGAATTGAGATGCGATATCTTGTTTTAAGAAGCATTTGACCTCTATTGCTTCGATACGTAGACATCTGCAAACGCTATTTCCTTGCAAGGAAGTGTCACATTTACATTCATTTGAAGTGTAGACGACGAATACATAACACTTCGCAAATCATATTATATCTTACCATGAAACATAGAAATGAGATGCGACATCGCGTTCTAAGAAGCATTAGAACACTACTGCTACGATAGGTAGACATCTGCAAACGCCATTTCCTAGCGAGGAAGTGTCGCATTTATATTCATTTGAAGTATAGGCGAGAAATACATAACACTTCGCAATGAATATTACATCTTAGCATGAAACATAGAATTGAGATGCGATATCTTGTTTTAAGAAGCATTTGAACACTATTGCTTCGATACGTAGACATCTGCAAACGCTATTTCCTAGCAAGGAAGTGTCGCATTTACATCCATTTGAATCGTAGACGAGGAATGCATAACACTTCGCAATGAATATTATATCTTATCATGAAGCATAGATATGAGATGCGATATCGCGTTTTAAGAATCATATGAACTCTATTGCTACGATACGTAGACATCTGCAGACGCTATTTCCTAGCCAGGAAGTGTCGCATTTACATTCATTTGAAGTGTAGACGAGGAATACATGACACTTCGCAAATCATATTATATCTTACCATGAAACATAGAAAAGAGATTCGATATGGCGTTTTAAGTAGCATTAGAAAGCTATTGCTACGATACGTAGACATCTGCAAACGCCATTTCCTTGCAAGGAAGTGTCGCATTTACATTCATTTGTAGTGTAGACGAGGAATACATGACACGTCGCAAATCATATTATATCTTACCATGAAACATAGAAATGAGATTCGATATCGCGTTTTGAGTAGCATTAGAAAGCTGTTGCTACGATACGTAGACATCTGCAAACGCTATTTCCTTGCAAGGAAGTGCGCATTTACATTTAGTTGATGTGTAGACGAGGAATACATAACACTTCACAAATCATATTATATCTTACCATGAAACATAGAAATGAGATGCGATATCGCGTTTTAAGAAGCATTAGAACTCTATTGCTACGATACGTAGACATCTGCAAACGCTATTTCCTAGCAAGGAAGTGTCGCATTTACATTCATTTGAAGTGTAGACGAGGAATACATGACACTTCTCAAATCATATTATATCTCACCATGAAACATAGAAATGAGATGCGATATCGCGTTTTAAGAAGCATTAGAACTCTATTGCTACGATACCTAGACATCTGCAGACGCTACTTCCCAGCAAGGAAGTGTCGCATTTACATTCGTTTGAAATGTAGACGAGGAATACATGATACTTCGCAAATCATATTATATCATACCATGAAACATAGAAATGAGATGCGATATCGCGTTTTAAGAAGCATTAGAACTCTATTGCTACGATACCTAGACATCTGCAGATGCTATTTCCTAGCAAGGAAGTGTCGCATTTACATTCATTTGAAGTGTAGACGAGGAATACATGATACTTCGCAAATCATATTATATCTTACCATGAAACATAGAAATGAGATGCGATATCGCGTTTTAAGAAGCATTAGAACACTATTGCTACGATAGGTAGACATTTGCAAACGCTATTTCCTAGCAAAGAAGTCTCGCATTTACATTCATTTGAAGTGTAGGCGAGGAATACATAACACTTCGCAAATAATATTACATCTTACCATGAAACATAGAAATAAGATGCGATATCGCGTTTTAAGAAGCATTAGAACTCTATTGCAACGATACCTAGACATCTGCAGACGCTATTTCCTTGCAAGGTAGTGTCGCATTTACATTCATTTGAAGTGTAAACGAGGAATACATGATACTTTGCAAATCATATTATATCTTACCATGAAACATAGAAATGAGATGCGATATCGTGTTTTAAGAAGCATTAGAACACTATTGCCACGATAGGTAGTCATCTACAGACGCTATTTCCTAGCAAGGAAGTGTCGCATTTACATTCATTTGAAGTGTATACGAGGAATGCATAACACTTCGCAAATCATATTACATCTTACCATGAAACATAGAAATGAGATGCGATATCGCGTTTTAAGAAGCATTAGAACACTATTGTTACGATACCTAGACAACTGCAGACGCTATTTCCTTGGAAGGAAGTGTCGCATTTACATTCATTTGAAGTGTAGGCGAGGAATACATGACACTTCGCAATGAATATTACATCTTATCATGATACATAGAATTGAGATGCGATATCTTGTTTTAAGAAGCATTTGAAATCTATTGCTTCGATACGTAGACATCTGCAAACGCTATTTCCTAGCAAGGAAGTGTCGCATTTACATCCATTTGAATCGTAGACGAGGAATGCATAACACTTCGCAATGAATATTATATCTTATCATGAAACATAGATATAAGATGCAATATCTCGTTTTAGGAAGCATTTGAACTCTATTGCTTCGATACGTAGACATCTGCAAACGCTATTTCCTTGCAAGGAAGTGTCACATTTACATTCATCTGAAGTGTAGACGACGAATACATAACACTTCGCAAATAATATTATATCTTACCATGAAACATAGAAATGAGATGCGACATCGCGTTCTAAGAAGCATTAGAACACTACTGCTACGATAGGTAGACATCTGCAAACGCCATTTCCTAGCGAGGAAGTGTCGCATTTATATTCATTTGAAGTATAGGCGAGAAATACATAACACTTCGCAATGAATATTACATCTTAGCATGAAACATAGAATTGAGATGCGATATCTTGTTTTAAGAAGCATTTGAACACTATTGCTTCGATACGTAGACATCTGCAAACGCTATTTCCTAGCAAGGAAGTGTCGCATTTACATCCATTTGAATCGTAGACGAGGAATGCATAACACTTCGCAATGAATATTATATCTTATCATGAAGCATAGATATGAGATGCGATATCGCGTTTTAAGAATCATATGAACTCTATTGCTACGATACGTAGACATCTGCAGACGCTATTTCCTAGCCAGGAAGTGTCGCATTTACATTCATTTGAAGTGTAGACGAGGAATACATGACACTTCGCAAATCATATTATATCTTACCATGAAACATAGAAAAGAGATTCGATATGGCGTTTTAAGTAGCATTAGAAAGCTATTGCTACGATACGTAGACATCTGCAAACGCCATTTCCTTGCAAGGAAGTGTCGCATTTACATTCATTTGTAGTGTAGACGAGGAATACATGACACGTCGCAAATCATATTATATCTTACCATGAAACATAGAAATGAGATTCGATATCGCGTTTTGAGTAGCATTAGAAAGCTGTTGCTACGATACGTAGACATCTGCAAACGCTATTTCCTTGCAAGGAAGTGCGCATTTACATTTAGTTGATGTGTAGACGAGGAATACATAACACTTCGCAAATCATATTATATCTTACCATGAAACATAGAAATGAGATGCGATATCGCGTTTTAAGAAGCATTAGAACTCTATTGCTACGATACGTAGACATCTGCAAACGCTATTTCCTAGCAAGGAAGTGTCGCATTTACATTCATTTGAAGTGTAGACGAGGAATACATGACACTTCTCAAATCATATTATATCTCACCATGAAACATAGAAATGAGATGCGATATCGCGTTTTAAGAAGCATTAGAACTCTATTGCTACGATACCTAGACATCTGCAGACGCTACTTCCCAGCAAGGAAGTGTCGCATTTACATTCGTTTGAAATGTAGACGAGGAATACATGATACTTCGCAAATCATATTATATCATACCATGAAACATAGAAATGAGATGCGATATCGCGTTTTAAGAAGCATTAGAACTCTATTGCTACGATACCTAGACATCTGCAGATGCTATTTCCTAGCAAGGAAGTGTCGCATTTACATTCATTTGAAGTGTAGACGAGGAATACATGATACTTCGCAAATCATATTATATCTTACCATGAAACATAGAAATGAGATGCGATATCGCGTTTTAAGAAGCATTAGAACACTATTGCTACGATAGGTAGACATTTGCAAACGCTATTTCCTAGCAAAGAAGTCTCGCATTTACATTCATTTGAAGTGTAGGCGAGGAATACATAACACTTCGCAAATAATATTACATCTTACCATGAAACATAGAAATAAGATGCGATATCGCGTTTTAAGAAGCATTAGAACTCTATTGCAACGATACCTAGACATCTGCAGACGCTATTTCCTTGCAAGGTAGTGTCGCATTTACATTCATTTGAAGTGTAAACGAGGAATACATGATACTTTGCAAATCATATTATATCTTACCATGAAACATAGAAATGAGATGCGATATCGTGTTTTAAGAAGCATTAGAACACTATTGCCACGATAGGTAGTCATCTACAGACGCTATTTCCTAGCAAGGAAGTGTCGCATTTACATTCATTTGAAGTGTATACGAGGAATGCATAACACTTCGCAAATCATATTACATCTTACCATGAAACATAGAAATGAGATGCGATATCGCGTTTTAAGAAGCATTAGAACACTATTGTTACGATACCTAGACAACTGCAGACGCTATTTCCTTGGAAGGAAGTGTCGCATTTACATTCATTTGAAGTGTAGGCGAGGAATACATGACACTTCGCAATGAATATTACATCTTATCATGATACATAGAATTGAGATGCGATATCTTGTTTTAAGAAGCATTTGAAATCTATTGCTTCGATACGTAGACATCTGCAAACGCTATTTCCTAGCAAGGAAGTGTCGCATTTACATCCATTTGAATCGTAGACGAGGAATGCATAACACTTCGCAATGAATATTATATCTTATCATGAAACATAGATATAAGATGCAATATCTCGTTTTAGGAAGCATTTGAACTCTATTGCTTCGATACGTAGACATCTGCAAACGCTATTTCCTTGCAAGGAAGTGTCACATTTACATTCATCTGAAGTGTAGACGACGAATACATAACACTTCGCAAATAATATTATATCTTACCATGAAACATAGAAATGAAATGCGACATCGCGTTCTAAGAAGCATTAGAACACTACTGCTACGATAGGTAGACATCTGCAAACGCCATTTCCTAGCGAGGAAGTGTCGCATTTATATTCATTTGAAGTGTAGGCGAGAAATACATAACACTTCGCAATGAATATTACATCTTATCATGAAACATAGAATTGAGATGCGATATCTTGTTTTAAGAAGCATTTGAACACTATTGCTTCGATACGTAGACATCTGCAAACGCCATTTCCTAGCAAGGAAGTGTCGCATTTACATCCATTTGAATCGTAGACGAGGAATGCATAACACTTCGCAATGAATATTATATCTTATCATGAAACATAGATATGAGATGCGATATCGCGTTTTAAGAATCATATGAACTCTATTGCTACGATACGTAGACATCTGCAGACGCTATTTCCTAGCCAGGAAGTGTCGCATTTACATTCATTTGAAGTGTAGACGAGGAATACACAACACTTCGCAAATCATATTATATCTCACCATGAAACATAGAAATGAGATGCGATATCGCGTTTTAAGAAGCATTAGAACTATATTGCTACGATACGTAGACATCTGCAAACGCTATTTCCTTGCAAGGTAGTGTCGCATTCACATTCATTTGAAGTGTAGACGAGGAATACACAATACTTCGCAAATCATATTATATCTTACCATGAAACATAGAAATGGGATGCGATATCGCGTTTTAAGAAGCATTAGAACACTATTGCTACGATAGGTAGACATTTGCAAACGCTATTTCCTAGCAAAGAAGTCTCGCATTTACATTCATTTGAAGTATAGGCGAGGAATACATAACACTTCGCAAATAATATTACATCTTACCATGAAACATAGAAATGAGATGCGATAACGCGTTTTAAGAAGCATTAGAACTCTATTGCTACGATACCTAGATATCTGCAGACGCTATTTCCTAGGAAAGAAGTCCCGCATTTACATTCATTTGAAGTATAGGCGAGGAATACATAACACTTCGCAAATAATATTACATCTTACCATGAAACATAGAAATGAGATGCGATATCGCGTTTTAAGAAGCATTAGAACTCTATTGCTACGATACGTAGACATCTGCAAACGCTATTTCCTAGCAAGGAAGTGTCGCATTTACATTCATTTGAAGTGTAGACGAGGAATACATGACACTTCTCAAATCATATTATATCTCACCATGAAACATAGAAATGAGATGCGATATCGCGTTTTAAGAAGCATTAGAACTCTATTGCTACGATACCTAGACATCTGCAGACGCTACTTCCCAGCAAGGAAGTGTCGCATTTACATTCGTTTGAAATGTAGACGAGGAATACATGATACTTCGCAAATCATATTATATCATACCATGAAACATAGAAATGAGATGCGATATCGCGTTTTAAGAAGCATTAGAACTCTATTGCTACGATACCTAGACATCTGCAGATGCTATTTCCTAGCAAGGAAGTGTCGCATTTACATTCATTTGAAGTGTAGACGAGGAATACATGATACTTCGCAAATCATATTATATCTTACCATGAAACATAGAAATGAGATGCGATATCGCGTTTTAAGAAGCATTAGAACACTATTGCTACGATAGGTAGACATTTGCAAACGCTATTTCCTAGCAAAGAAGTCTCGCATTTACATTCATTTGAAGTGTAGGCGAGGAATACATAACACTTCGCAAATAATATTACATCTTACCATGAAACATAGAAATAAGATGCGATATCGCGTTTTAAGAAGCATTAGAACTCTATTGCAACGATACCTAGACATCTGCAGACGCTATTTCCTTGCAAGGTAGTGTCGCATTTACATTCATTTGAAGTGTAAACGAGGAATACATGATACTTTGCAAATCATATTATATCTTACCATGAAACATAGAAATGAGATGCGATATCGTGTTTTAAGAAGCATTAGAACACTATTGCCACGATAGGTAGTCATCTACAGACGCTATTTCCTAGCAAGGAAGTGTCGCATTTACATTCATTTGAAGTGTATACGAGGAATGCATAACACTTCGCAAATCATATTACATCTTACCATGAAACATAGAAATGAGATGCGATATCGCGTTTTAAGAAGCATTAGAACACTATTGTTACGATACCTAGACAACTGCAGACGCTATTTCCTTGGAAGGAAGTGTCGCATTTACATTCATTTGAAGTGTAGGCGAGGAATACATGACACTTCGCAATGAATATTACATCTTATCATGATACATAGAATTGAGATGCGATATCTTGTTTTAAGTAGCATTTGAAATCTATTGCTTCGATACGTAGACATCTGCAAACGCTATTTCCTAGCAAGGAAGTGTCGCATTTACATCCATTTGAATCGTAGACGAGGAATGCATAACACTTCGCAATGAATATTATATCTTATCATGAAACATAGATATGAGATGCAATATCTCGTTTTAGGAAGCATTTGAACTCTATTGCTTCGATACGTAGACATCTGCAAACGCTATTTCCTTGCAAGGAAGTGTCACATTTACATTCATCTGAAGTGTAGACGACGAATACATAACACTTCGCAAATAATATTATATCTTACCATGAAACATAGAAATGAAATGCGACATCGCGTTCTAAGAAGCATTAGAACACTACTGCTACGATAGGTAGACATCTGCAAACGCCATTTCCTAGCGAGGAAGTGTCGCATTTATATTCATTTGAAGTGTAGGCGAGAAATACATAACACTTCGCAATGAATATTACATCTTATCATGAAACATAGAATTGAGATGCGATATCTTGTTTTAAGAAGCATTTGAACACTATTGCTTCGATACGTAGACATCTGCAAACGCCATTTCCTAGCAAGGAAGTGTCGCATTTACATCCATTTGAATCGTAGACGAGGAATGCATAACACTTCGCAATGAATATTATATCTTATCATGAAACATAGATATGAGATGCGATATCGCGTTTTAAGAATCATATGAACTCTATTGCTACGATACGTAGACATCTGCAGACGCTATTTCCTAGCCAGGAAGTGTCGCATTTACATTCATTTGAAGTGTAGACGAGGAATACACAACACTTCGCAAATCATATTATATCTCACCATGAAACATAGAAATGAGATGCGATATCGCGTTTTAAGAAGCATTAGAACTATATTGCTACGATACGTAGACATCTGCAAACGCTATTTCCTTGCAAGGTAGTGTCGCATTCACATTCATTTGAAGTGTAGACGAGGAATACACAATACTTCGCAAATCATATTATATCTTACCATGAAACATAGAAATGGGATGCGATATCGCGTTTTAAGAAGCATTAGAACACTATTGCTACGATAGGTAGACATTTGCAAACGCTATTTCCTACCAAAGAAGTCTCGCATTTACATTCATTTGAAGTATAGGCGAGGAATACATAACACTTCGCAAATAATATTACATCTTACCATGAAACATAGAAATGAGATGCGATAACGCGTTTTAAGAAGCATTAGAACTCTATTGCTACGATACCTAGATATCTGCAGACGCTATTTCCTAGGAAAGAAGTCCCGCATTTACATTCATTTGAAGTATAGGCGAGGAATACATAACACTTCGCAAATAATATTACATCTTACCATGAAACATAGAAATGAGATGCGATATCGCGTTTTAAGAAGCATTAGAACTCTATTGCTACGATACGTAGACATCTGCAAACGCTATTTCCTAGCAAGGAAGTGTCGCATTTACATTCATTTGAAGTGTAGACGAGGAATACATGACACTTCTCAAATCATATTATATCTCACCATGAAACATAGAAATGAGATGCGATATCGCGTTTTAAGAAGCATTAGAACTCTATTGCTACGATACCTAGACATCTGCAGACGCTACTTCCCAGCAAGGAAGTGTCGCATTTACATTCGTTTGAAATGTAGACGAGGAATACATGATACTTCGCAAATCATATTATATCATACCATGAAACATAGAAATGAGATGCGATATCGCGTTTTAAGAAGCATTAGAACTCTATTGCTACGATACCTAGACATCTGCAGATGCTATTTCCTAGCAAGGAAGTGTCGCATTTACATTCATTTGAAGTGTAGACGAGGAATACATGATACTTCGCAAATCATATTATATCTTACCATGAAACATAGAAATGAGATGCGATATCGCGTTTTAAGAAGCATTAGAACACTATTGCTACGATAGGTAGACATTTGCAAACGCTATTTCCTAGCAAAGAAGTCTCGCATTTACATTCATTTGAAGTGTAGGCGAGGAATACATAACACTTCGCAAATAATATTACATCTTACCATGAAACATAGAAATAAGATGCGATATCGCGTTTTAAGAAGCATTAGAACTCTATTGCAACGATACCTAGACATCTGCAGACGCTATTTCCTTGCAAGGTAGTGTCGCATTTACATTCATTTGAAGTGTAAACGAGGAATACATGATACCTTGCAAATCATATTATATCTTACCATGAAACATAGAAATGAGATGCGATATCGTGTTTTAAGAAGCATTAGAACACTATTGCCACGATAGGTAGTCATCTACAGACGCTATTTCCTAGCAAGGAAGTGTCGCATTTACATTCATTTGAAGTGTATACGAGGAATGCATAACACTTCGCAAATCATATTACATCTTACCATGAAACATAGAAATGAGATGCGATATCGCGTTTTAAGAAGCATTAGAACACTATTGTTACGATACCTAGACAACTGCAGACGCTATTTCCTTGGAAGGAAGTGTCGCATTTACATTCATTTGAAGTGTAGGCGAGGAATACATGACACTTCGCAATGAATATTACATCTTATCATGATACATAGAATTGAGATGCGATATCTTGTTTTAAGAAGCATTTGAAATCTATTGCTTCGATACGTAGACATCTGCAAACGCTATTTCCTAGCAAGGAAGTGTCGCATTTACATCCATTTGAATCGTAGACGAGGAATGCATAACACTTCGCAATGAATATTATATCTTATCATGAAACATAGATATGAGATGCAATATCTCGTTTTAGGAAGCATTTGAACTCTATTGTTTCGATACGTAGACATCTGCAAACGCTATTTCCTTGCAAGGAAGTGTCACATTTACATTCATCTGAAGTGTAGACGACGAATACATAACACTTCGCAAATAATATTATATCTTACCATGAAACATAGAAATGAAATGCGACATCGCGTTCTAAGAAGCATTAGAACACTACTGCTACGATAGGTAGACATCTGCAAACGCCATTTCCTAGCGAGGAAGTGTCGCATTTATATTCATTTGAAGTGTAGGCGAGAAATACATAACACTTCGCAATGAATATTACATCTTATCATGAAACATAGAATTGAGATGCGATATCTTGTTTTAAGAAGCATTTGAACACTATTGCTTCGATACGTAGACATCTGCAAACGCCATTTCCTAGCAAGGAAGTGTCGCATTTACATCCATTTGAATCGTAGACGAGGAATGCATAACACTTCGCACTGAATATTATATCTTATCATGAAACATAGATATGAGATGCGATATCGCGTTTTAAGAATCATATGAACTCTATTGCTACGATACGTAGACATCTGCAGACGCTATTTCCTAGCCAGGAAGTGTCGCATTTACATTCATTTGAAGTGTAGACGAGGAATACACAACACTTCGCAAATCATATTATATCTCACCATGAAACATAGAAATGAGATGCGATATCGCGTTTTAAGAAGCATTAGAACTATATTGCTACGATACGTAGACATCTGCAAACGCTATTTCCTTGCAAGGTAGTGTCGCATTCACATTCATTTGAAGTGTAGACGAGGAATACACAATACTTCGCAAATCATATTATATCTTACCATGAAACATAGAAATGGGATGCGATATCGCGTTTTAAGAAGCATTAGAACACTATTGCTACGATAGGTAGACATTTGCAAACGCTATTTCCTAGCAAAGAAGTCTCGCATTTACATTCATTTGAAGTATAGGCGAGGAATACATAACACTTCGCAAATAATATTACATCTTACCATGAAACATAGAAATGAGATGCGATAACGCGTTTTAAGAAGCATTAGAACTCTATTGCTACGATACCTAGATATCTGCAGACGCTATTTCCTAGGAAAGAAGTCCCGCATTTACATTCATTTGAAGTATAGGCGAGGAATACATAACACTTCGCAAATAATATTACATCTTACCATGAAACATAGAAATGAGATGCGATATCGCGTTTTAAGAAGCATTAGAACTCTATTGCTACGATACGTAGACTTCTGCAAACGCTATTTCCTTGCAAGGAAGTGTCGCATTTACATTCATTTGAAGTGTAGACGAGGAATACATAACACTTCGCAAATCATATTATATCTTACCATGAAACATAGAATTGAGATGCGATATCGCGTTTTTAGAACATATGAACTCTATTGCTACGAGACGTAGACATCTGCAATCGCTATTTCCTTGCAAGGAAGTGTCGCATTTACATTCATTTGAAGTGCAGACGAGGAATACATCACACTTCGCAAATCATATTATATCTTACCATGAAACATTGAAATGAGATGCGATATCGCGTTTTAGGAAGCATTAGAACTCTATTGCTACGATACGTTGACATCTGCAAACGCTATTTCCTTGCAAGGAAGTGTCGCATTTACATCCATTTGAATCGTAGACGAGGAATGCATAACACTTCGCAATGAATATTATAGCTTATCATGAAACATAGATATGAGATGCAATATCTCGTTTTAGGAAGCATTTGAACTCTATTGCTTCGATACGTAGACATCTGCAAACGCTATTTCCTAGCGAGGAAGTATCGCATTAACATTCATTTGAAGTGTAGACGAGGAATACATAACACTTCGCAAATCATGTTATATCTTACCATGAAACATAGAAATGAGATGCGATATCGCGTTTTAAGAATCATTTGAACTCTATTGCTTCGATACGTGGACATCTGCAAACGCTATTTCCTTGCAAGGAAGTGTCGCATTTACATTCATTTGAAGTGTAGACGAGGAATACATGATACTTCGCAAATAATATTACATCTTACCATGAAACATAGAAATAAGATGCGATATCGCGTTTTAAGAAGCATTAGAACTCTATTGCTACGATACCTAGACATCTGCAGACGCTATTTCCTAGCAAGGAAGTGTCGCATTTACATTCATTTGAAGTGTAGACGAGGAATACATGATACTTCGCAAATCATATTATATCTTACCATGAAACATAGAAATGAGATGCGATATCGCGTTTTAAGAAGCATTAGAACACTATTGCTACGATAGGTAGACATTTGCAAACGCTATTTCCTAGCAAAGAAGTCTCGCATTTACATTCATTTGAAGTATAGGCGAGGAATACATAACACTTCGCAAATAATATTACATCTTACCATGAAACATAGAAATGAGATGCGATATCGCGTTTTAAGTAGCATTAGAACTCTATTGCTACGATACCTAGACATCTGCAGACGCTATTTCCTAGCAAGGAAGTGTCGCATTTATATTCATTTGAAGTGTAGACGAGGAATACATGATACTTCGCAAATCATATTATATCTTACCATGAAACAAAAAAATGAGATGCGTTATCGCGTTTTAAGAAGCATTAGAACTCTATTGCTACGATACCTAGACATCTGCAGATGCTATTTCCTAGCAAGGAAGTGTCGCATTTACATTCATTTGAAGTGTAGACGACGAATACATGATACTTCGCAAATCATATTATATCTTACCATGAAACATAGAAATGAGATGCGATATCGCGTTTTAAGAAGCATTAGAACTCTATTGCTACGATACCTAGACATCTGCAGATGCTATTTCCTAGCAAGGAAGTGTCGCATTTACATTCATTTGAAGTGTAGACGAGGAATACATGATACTTCGCAAATCATATTATATCTTACCATGAAACATAGAAATGAGATGCGATTTCGCGTTTTAAGAAGCATTAGAACACTATTGCTACGATAGGTAGACATTTGCAAACGCTATTTCCTAGCAAAGAAGTCTCGCATTTACATTCATTTGAAGTATAGGCGAGGAATACATAACACTTCGCAAATAATATTACATCTTACCATGAAACATAGAAATGAGATGCGATATCGCGTTTTAAGAAGCATTAGAACTCTATTGCTACGATACCTAGACATCTGCAGACGCTATTTCCTAGCAAGGAAGTGTCGCATTTGCATTCATTTGAAGTGTAGACGAGGAATACATGATACTTCGCAAATCATATTATATCTTACCATGAAACATAGAAATGAGATGCGATGTCGCGTTTTAAGAAGCATTAGAACTCTATTGCTACGATACGTAGACTTCTGCAAACGCTATTTCCTTGCAAGGAAGTGTCGCATTTACATTCATTTGAATCGTAGGCGAGGAATGCATAACACTTCGCAATGAATATTATATCTTATCATGAAACATAGATATGAGATGCAATATCTCGTTTTAAGAAGCATTTGAACTCTATTGCTTCGATACGTAGACATCTGCAAACGCTATTTCCTTGCAAGGAAGTGTCGCATTTACATTCATTTGAAGTGTAGACGAGGAATACATAAAACTTCGCAAATCATATTATATCTTACCATGAAACATAGAAATGAGATGCGACATCGCGTTCTAAGAAGCATTAAAACACTACTGCTACGATAGGCAGACATTTGCAAACGCTATTTCCTTGCAAGGAAGTGTCGCATTTACATTCATTTGAAGTGTAGACGAGGAATACATAACACTCCGCAAATCATATTATATCTTACCATGAAACATAGAAATGAGATACGATATCGCGTTTTAAGAATCATAGGAAATCTATTGCTACGATACGTAGACATCTGCAAACGCTATTTCCTAGCAAGGAAGTGTCGCATTTACATTCATTTGAAGTGTAGACGAGGAATACATGATACTTCGCAAATCATATTATATCTTACCATGAAACATAGAAATGAGATGCGATTTCGCGTTTTAAGAAGCATTAGAACACTATTGCTACGATAGGTAGACATTTGCAAACGCTATTTCCTAGCAAAGAAGTCCCGCATTTACATTCATTTGAAGTATAGGCGAGGAATACCTAACACTTCGCAAATAATATTATATCTTACCATGAAACATAGAAATGAGATGCGATATCGCGTTTTAAGAAGCATTAGAACTCTATTGCTACGATACGTAGACTTCTGCAAACGCTATTTCCTAGCAAGGAAGTGTCGCATTTACATTCATTTGAATCGTAGGCGAGGAATGCATAACACTTCGCAATGAATATTATATCTTATCCTGAAACATAGATATGAGATGCAATATCTCGTTTTAAGAAGCATTTGAACTCTATTGCTTCGATACGTAGACATCTGCAAACGCTATTTCCTTGCAAGGAAGTGTCGCATTTACATTCATTTGAAGTGTAGACGAGGAATACATAACACTCCGCAAATCATATTATATCTTACCATGAAACATAGAAATGAGATACGATATCGCGTTTTAAGAATCATAGGAACTCTATTGCTACGATACGTAGACATCTGCAAACGCCATTTCCTTGCAAAGAAGTGTCGCATTTACATTCATTTGAAGTGTAGACGAGGAATACATAACACTTCGCAAATCATATTATATCTTACCATGAAACATAGAAATGAGATGCGATATCGCGTTTTAAGAATCATAGGAACTCTATTGCTACGATACGTAGACATCTGCAAAAGCTATTTCCTTGCAAAGAAGTGTCGCATTTACATTCATTTGAAGTGTAGACGAGGAATACATAACACTTCTCAAATCATATTGTATCTTACCATGAAACATAGAAATGAGATGCGATATCGCGTTTTAAGAATCAGAAGAACTCTATTGCTACGATACGTAGACATCTGCAAACGATATTTCCTTGCAAGGAAGTGCGCATTTACATTTAGTTGATATGTAGACGAGGAATACATAACACTTCGCAAATCATATTATATCTTACCATGAAACATAGAAATGAGATGCGATATCGCGTTTTAAGATGCATTTGAACTCTATTGCTACGATAGGTAGACATTTGCAAACGCTATTTCCTAGCAAAGAAGTCTCGCATTTACATTCATTTGAAGTATAGGCGAGGAATATATAACACTTCGCAAATAATATTACATCTTACCATGAAACATAGAAATAAGATGCGATATCGCGTTTTAAGAAGCATTAGAACTCTATTGCTACGATACCTAGACATCTGCAGACGCTATTTCCTAGCAAGGAAGTGTCGCATTTACATTCATTTGAAGTGTAGACGAGGAATACATGATACTTCGCAAATCATATTATATCTTACCATGAAACATAGAAATGAGATGCGATATCGCGTTTTAAGAAGCATTAGAACACTATTGCTACGATAGGTAGACATTTGCAAACGCTATTTCCTAGGAAAGAAGTCTCGCATTTACATTCATTTGAAGTATAGGCGAGGAATACATAACACTTCGCAAATAATATTACATCTTACCATGAAACATAGAAATGAGATGCGATATCGCGTTTTAAGAAGCATTAGAACTCTATTGCTACGATACGTAGACTTCTGCAAACGCTATTTCCTTGCAAGGAAGTGTCGCATTTACATTCATTTGAAGTGTAGACGAGGAATACATAACACTTCGCAAATCATATTATATCTTACCATGAAACATAGAATTGAGATGCGATATCGCGTTTTAAGAACATATGAACTCTATTGCTACGAGACTTAGACATCTGCAATCGCTATTTCCTTGCAAGGAAGTGTCGCATTTACATTCATTTGGAGTGCAGACGAGGAATACATCACACTTCGCAAATCATATTATATCTTACCATGAAACATAGAAATGAGATGCGATATCGCGTTTTAGGAAGCATTAGAACTCTATTGCTACGATACGTTGACATCTGCAAACGCTATTTCCTAGCAAGGAAGTGTCGCATTTACATCCATTTGAATCGTAGACGAGGAATGCATAACACTTCGCAATGAATATTATAGCTTATCATGAAACATAGATATGAGTTGCAATATCTCGTTTTAGGAAGCATTTGAACTCTATTGCTTAGATACGTAGACATCTGCAAACGCTATTTCCTAGCGAGGAAGTATCGCATTCACATTCATTTGAAGTGTAGACGAGGAATACATAACACTTCGCAAATCATGTTATATCTTACCATGAAACATAGAAATGAGATGCGATATCGCGTTTTAAGAAGCATTAGAACTCTATTGCTACGATACCTAGACATCTGCAGATGCTATTTCCTAGCAAGGAAGTGTCGCATTTACATTCATTTAAAGTGTAGACGAGGAATACATGATACTTCGCTAATCATATTATATCATACCATGAAACATAGAAATGAGATGCGATATCGCGTTTTAAGAATCATTTGAACTCTATTGCTTCGATACGTGGACATCTGCAAACGCTATTTCCTTGCAAGGAAGTGTCGCATTTACAATCATTTGAAGTGTAGACGAGGAATACATAACACTTCGCAAATTATGTTATATCTTACCATGAAACATAGAAATGGGATGCGATATCGCGTTTTAAGAAGCATTAGAACACTATTGCTACGATAGGTAGACATTTGCAAACGCTATTTCCTAGCAAAGAAGTCTCGCATTTACATTCATTTGAAGTATAGGCGAGGAATACATAACACTTCGCAAATAATATTACATCTTACCATGAAACATAGAAATGAGATGCGATTTCGCGTTTTAAGAAGCATTAGAACACTATTGCTACGATAGGTAGACATTTGCAAACGCTATTTCCTAGCAAAGAAGTCTCGCATTTACATTCATTTGAAGTATAGGCGAGGAATACATAACACTTCGCAAATAATATTACATCTTACCATGAAACATAGAAATGAGATGCGATATCGCGTTTTAAGAAGCATTAGAACTCTATTGCTACGATACCTAGACATCTGCAGACGCTATTTCCTAGCAAGGAAGTGTCGCATTTGCATTCATTTGAAGTGTAGACGAGGAATACATGATACTTCGCAAATCATATTATATCTTACCATGAAACATAGAAATGAGATGCGATGTCGCGTTTTAAGAAGCATTAGAACTCTATTGCTACGATACGTAGACTTCTGCAAACGCTATTTCCTTGCAAGGAAGTGTCGCATTTACATTCATTTGAATCGTAGGCGAGGAATGCATAACACTTCGCAATGAATATTATATCTTATCATGAAACATAGATATGAGATGCAATATCTCGTTTTAAGAAGCATTTGAACTCTATTGCTTCGATACGTAGACATCTGCAAACGCTATTTCCTAGCAAAGAAGTCCCGCATTTACATTCATTTGAAGTATAGGCGAGGAATACATAACACTTCGCAAATAATATTACATCTTACCATGAAACATAGAAATGAGATGCGATATCGCGTTTTAAGAAGCATTAGAACTCTATTGCTACGATACGTAGACTTCTGCAAACGCTATTTCCTAGCAAGGAAGTGTCGCATTTACATTCATTTGAATCGTAGGCGAGGAATGCATAACACTTCGCAATGAATATTATATCTTATCCTGAAACATAGATATGAGATGCAATATCTCGTTTTAAGAAGCATTTGAACTCTATTGCTTCGATACGTAGATATCTGCAAACGCTATTTCCTTGCAAGGAAGTGTCGCATTTACATTCATTTGAAGTGTAGACGAGGAATACATAACACTCCGCAAATCATATTATATCTTACCATGAAACATAGAAATGAGATACGATATCGCGTTTTAAGAATCATAGGAACTCTATTGCTACGATACGTAGACATCTGCAAACGCTATTTCCTTGCAAAGAAGTGTCGCATTTACATTCATTTGAAGTGTAGACGAGGAATACATAACACTTCGCAAATCATATTATATCTTACCATGAAACATAGAAATGAGATGCGATATCGCGTTTTAAGAAGCATTAGAACTCTATTGCTACGATACGTAGACATCTGCAAACGCTATTTCCTTGCAAGGAAGTGTCGCATTTACATCCATTTGAATCGTAGTCGAGGAATGCATAACACTTCGCAATGAATATTATCTTATCAGGAAACATAGATATGAGATTAAATATCTCGTTTTAAGAAGCATTTGAACTGTATTGCTTCGATACGTAGACATCTGCAAACGCTAATTCCTAGCAAGGAAGTGTCGCATTTACATCCATTTGAATCGTAGACAAGGAATGCATAACACTTCGCAATGAATATTATATCTTATCATGAAACATAGATATGAGATGCAATATCTCGTTTTAGGAAGCATTTGAACTCTATTGCTTCGATACGTAGACATCTGCAAACGCTATTTCCTTGCAAGGGAGAGTCGCATTTACATTCATTTGAAGTGTAGGCGAGGAATACATGACACTTCGCAAATCATATTATATATCACCATGAAACATAGAAATGAGATGCGATATCGCGTTTTAGGAAGCATTAGGACTCTATTGCTACGATACCTAGACATCTGCATACGCTATTTCCTAGCGAGGAAGTATCGCATTCACATTCATTTGAAGTGTAGACAAGGAATACATAACACTTCGCAAATCATGTTATATCTTACCATGAAACATAGAATTGAGATGCGATATCGCGTTTTAAGAACATATGAACTCTATTGCTACGAGACGTAGACATCTGCAATCGCTATTTCCATGCAAGGAAGTGTCGCATTTACATTCATTTGAAGTGTAGACGAGGAATACATCACACTTCGCAAATCATATTATATCTTACCATGAAACATAGAAATGAGATGCGATATCGCGTTTTAAGAAGCATTAGAACTCTATTGCTACGATACGTTGACATCTGCAAACGCTATTTCCTTGCAAGGAAATGTCGCATTTACATTCATTTGAATCGTAGACGAGGAATGCATAACACGTCGAAATGAATATTATATCTTATCAGGAAACATAGATATGAGATGCAATATCTCGTTTTCAGAAGCATTTGAACTCTATTGCTTCTATACGTAGACATCTGCAAACGCTATTTCCTAGAAAGGAAGTGTCGCATTTACATTCATTTGAAGTGTAGGCGAGTAATACGTGACACTTCGCAAATCATATTATATCTTACCATGAAACATAGAAATGAGAATCGATATCGCGTTTTAAGATGCATTTGAACTCTATTGCTACGATACGTAGACATCTGCAAACGCTATTTCCTTGCAAGGAAGTGTCGCATTTACATTCATTTGAAGTGTAGACGTGGAATACATGACACTTCGCAAATCATATTATATCTTACCATGAAACATAGAAATGTGATTCGACATCGCGTTTTAAGAATCATATGAACTCTATTGCTACGAGACGTAGACATCTGCAATCGGTATTTCCTTGCAAGGAAGTGTCGCACTTACATTCATTTGAAGTGTAGACGAGGAATACATAACACTTCGCAAATCATATTATATCTTACCATGAAACATAGAAATGTGATGCGATATCGCGTTTTAAGAAGCATTAGAACTCTATTGCTACGATACCTAGTCATCTGCAGACGCTATTTCCTAGCAAGGAAGTGTCGCATTTACATTCAATTGAAGTGTACACGAGGAATACATGATACTTCGCAAATCATATTATATCTTACCATGAAACATAGAAAGGAGATGCGATATCGCGTTTTATGGATCTTAAGAACTCTATTGCTACGATACGTAGACATCTGCAAACGCTATTTCCTAGCGAGGAAATGTCGCATTCACATTCATTTGAAGTGTAGACGAGGAATACACAATACTTCGCAAATCATATTATATCTTACCATGAAACATAGAAACGAGATGCGATATCGCGTTTTAAGAATCATAAGAACTCTATTGCTACGATACGTAGACATCTGCAAACGCTATTTCCTTGCAAGGAAGTGTCGCATTTACATCCATTTGAATCGTAGTCGAGGAATGCATAACACTTCGCAATGAATATTATCTTATCAGGAAACATAGATATGAGATTGAATATCTCGTTTTAAGAAGCATTTGAACTGTATTGCTTCGATACGTAGACATCTGCAAACGCTAATTCCTTGCAAGGAAGTGTCGCATTTACATACATTTGAATCGTAGACGAGGAATGCATAACACTTCGCAATGAATATTATATCTTATCATGAAACATAGATATGAGATGCAATATCTCGTTTTAGGAAGCATTTGAACTCTATTGCTTCGATACGTAGACATCTGCAAACGCTATTTCCTTGCAAGGGAGGGTCGCATTTACATTCATTTGAAGTGTAGGCGAGGAATACATGACACTTCGCAAATCATATTATATATCACCATGAAACATAGAAATGAGATGCGATATCGCGTTTTAGGAAGCATTAGGACTCTATTGCTACGATACCTAGACATCTGCAGACGCTATTTCCTAGCGAGGAAGTATCGCATTCACATTCATTTGAAGTGTAGACAAGGAATACATAACACTTCGCAAATCATGTTATATCTTACCATGAAACATAGAATTGAGATGCGATATCGCGTTTTAAGAACATATGAACTCTATTGCTACGAGACGTAGACATCTGCAATCGCTATTTCCTTGCAAGGAAGTGTCGCATTTACATTCATTTGAAGTGTAGACGAGGAATACATCACACTTCGCAAATCATATTATATCTTACCATGAAACATAGAAATGAGATGCGATATCGCGTTTTAAGAAGCATTAGAACTCTATTGCTACGATACGTTGACATCTGCAAACGCTATTTCCTTGCAAGGAAATGTCGCATTTACATTCATTTGAATCGTAGACGAGGAATGCATAACACGTCGAAATGAATATTATATCTTATCAGGAAACATAGATATGAGATGCAATATCTCGTTTTCAGAAGCATTTGAACTCTATTGCTTCTATACGTAGACATCTGCAAACGCTATTTCCTAGAAAGGAAGTGTCGCATTTACATTCATTTGAAGTGTAGGCGAGTAATACGTGACACTTCGCAAATCATATTATATCTTACCATGAAACATAGAAATGAGAATCGATATCGCATTTTAAGAAGCATTAGAAAGCTATTGCTACGATACGTAGACATCTGCAAATGCTATTTCCTGGCGAGGAAGTATCGCATTCACATTCATTTGAAGTGTAGACGAGGAATACATGATACTTCGCAAATCATATTATATCTTACCATGAAACACAGAAATGAGATGCGATATCGCGTTTTAAGAATCATAAGAACTCTATTGCTACGATACGTAGACATCTGCAAACGCTATTTCCTTGCAAGGAAGTGTCGCATTTACATTCATTTGAATCGTAGACGAGGAATGCATAACACTTCGCAATGAATATTATATTTTACCATGAAACATAGAAATGAGATGCGATATCGCGTTCTAAGAATCATAAGAACTCTATTGCTACGATACGTAGACATCTGCAAACGCTATTTCCATGCAAGGAAGTGTCGCATTTACATTCATTTGAATCGTAGACGAGGAATGAATAACACTTCGAAATGAATATTATATCTTATCAGGAAACATAGATATGAGATGCAATATCTCGTTTTAAGAAGCATTTGAACTCTATTGCTTCGATGCGTAGACGGCTGCAAACGCTATTTCCTAGCAAGGAAGTGTCGCATTTACATTCATTTGAACTGTAGGCGAGGAATACGTGACACTTCGCAAATCATATTATATCTTACCATGAAACATAGAAATGAGATGCGATATCGCGTTTTAAGGAGCATTAGTACTCTATTGCTACGATACCTAGACATCTGCAGACGCTATTTCCTAGCAAGGAAGTGTCGCATTTACATTCAATTGAAGGGTAGACGAGGAATACATGATACTTCGCAAATCATATTATATCTTACCATGAAACATAGAAATGAGATGCGATATCGCGTTTTAAGAAGCATTAGAACTCTATTGCTACGATACCTAGACATCTACAGACGCTATTTCTTGCAAGGAAGTGTCGCATTTACATTCATTTGAAGTGTAGACGAGGAATACATGATACTTCGCAAATCATATTATTTCTTACCATGAAACATAGAAATGAGATGCGATATCGCGTTTTAAGAATCATAAGAACTCTATTGCTACGATACGTAGACATCTGCAAACGCTATTTCCTAGCAAGGAAGTGTCGCATTTACATTCATTTGAAGTGTAGACGAGGAATACATGATACATCGCAAATCATATTATATCTTACCATGAAACATAGAAATGAGATGCGATATCGGGTTTTAAGAATCATAGGAACTCTATTGCTACGATACGTAGACATCTGCAAACACTATTTCCTTGCAAGGAAGTGTCGCATTTACATTCATTTGAAGTGTAGACGAGGAATACATAACACTTCGCAAATCATATTATATCTTACCATGAAACATAGAATTGAGATGCGATATCGCGTTTTAAGAAGCAGTAGAACTCTATTGCTACGATACGTAGACATCTGCAATCGCTATTTCCTTGCAAGGAAGTGTCGCATTTACATTCTTTTGAAGTGTAGACGAGGAATACATGATACTTCGCAAATCATATTATATCTTACCATGAAACATAGAAATGAGATGCGATATCGCGTTATAAGAAGCATTAGGACACTATTGCTACGATAGGTAGACATTTGCAAACGCTATTTCCTAGAGAGGAAGTATCGCATTCCCATTCATTTGAAGTGTAGACAAGGAATACATAACACTTCGCAAATCATGTTATATCTTACCATGAAACATAGAATTGAGATGCGATATCGCGTTTTAAGAACATATGAAATCTATTGCTACGAGACGTAGACATCTGCAATCGCTATTTCCTTGCAAGGAAGTGTCGCATTTACATTCATTTGAAGTGTAGACTAGGAATACATCACACTTCGCAAATCATATTATATCCTAGCATGAAACATAGAAATGACATGCGATATCGTGTTTTAAGAAGCATTAGAACTCTATTGCTACGATACCTAGACATCTGCAGACGCTATTTCGTAGCGAGGAAGTATCGCATTCACATTCATTTGAAGTGTAGACAAGGAATACATAACACTTCGCAAATCATGTTATATCTTACCATGAAACATAGAATTGAGATGCGATATCGCGTTTTAAGAATCATATGAAATCTATTGCTACGATACGCAGACATCTGCAGACGCTATTTCCTAGCCAGGAAGTGTCGCCATTACATTCATTTGAAGTGTAGACGAGGAATACACAACACTTCGCAAATCATATTATATCTTACCATGAAACATAGAAATGAGATGCGATATCTCGTTTTAAGAAGCATTAGAAATCTATTGCTACGATACGTAGACATCTGCAAACGCCATTTCCTAGCGAGGAAGTGTCGCATTCACATTCATTTGAAGTGTAGACGAGGAATACACAATACTTCGCAAATCATATTATATCTTACCATGAAACATAGAAATGAGATGCGATATCGCGTTTTAAGAATCATAAGAACTCTATTGCTACGATACGTAGACATCTGCTAACGCTATTTCCTTGCAAGGAAGTGTCGCATTTACATTCATTTGAAGTGTAGGCGAGGAATACATGACACTTCGCAATGAATATTACATCTTATCATGAAACATAGAATTGAGATGCGATATCTTGTTTTAAGAAGCATTTGAAATCTATTGCTTCGATACGTAGACATCTGCAAACGCTATTTCCTTGCAAGGAAGTGTCGCATTTACATTCATTTGAATCGTAGTCGAGGAATGCATAACACTTCGCAATGAATATTATCTTATCAGGAAACATAGATATGAGATTGAATATCTCGATTTAAGAAGCATTTGAACTGTATTGCTTCGATACGTAGACATCTGCAAACGCTAATTCCTAGCAAGGAAGTGCCGCATTTACATCCATTTGAATCGTAGACGAGGAATGCATAACACTTCGCAATGAATATTATATCTTACCATGAAACATAGAAATGAGATGCGATATCGCGTTCTAAGAATCATAAGAACTCTATTGCTACGATACGTAGACATCTGCAAACGCTATTTCCATGCAAGGAAGTGTCGCATTTACATTCATTTGAATCGTAGACGAGGAATGAATAACACTTCGAAATGAATATTATATCTTATCAGGAAACATAGATATGAGATGCAATATCTCGTTTTAAGAAGCATTTGAACTCTATTGCTTCGATGCGTAGACGGCTGCAAACGCTATTTCCTAGCAAGGAAGTGTCGCATTTACATTCATTTGAAGTGTAGGCGAGGAATACGTGACACTTCGCAAATCATATTATATCTTACCATGAAACATAGAAATGAGATGCGATATCGCGTTTTAAGGAGCATTAGTACTCTATTGCTACGATACCTAGACATCTGCAGACGCTATTTCCTAGCAAGGAAGTGTCGCATTTACATTCAATTGAAGGGTAGACGAGGAATACATGATACTTCGCAAATCATATTATATCTTACCATGAAACATAGAAATGAGATGCGATATCGCGTTTTAAGAAGCATTAGAACTCTATTGCTACGATACCTAGACATCTACAGACGCTATTTCTTGCAAGGAAGTGTCGCATTTACATTCATTTGAAGTGTAGACAAGGAATACATGATACTTCGCAAATCATATTATTTCTTACCATGAAACATAGAAATGAGATGCGATATCGCGTTTTAAGAATCATAAGAGCTCTATTGCTACGATACGTAGACATCTGCAAACGCTATTTCCTAGCAAGGAAGTGTCGCATTTACATTCATTTGAAGTGTAGACGAGGAATACATGATACATCGCAAATCATATTATATCTTACCATGAAACATAGAAATGAGATGCGATATCGGGTTTTAAGAATCATAGGAACTCTATTGCTACGATACGTAGACATCTGCAAACACTATTTCCTTGCAAGGAAGTGTCGCATTTACATTCATTTGAAGTGTAGACGAGGAATACATAACACTTCGCAAATCATATTATATCTTACCATGAAACATAGAATTGAGATGCGATATCGCGTTTTAAGAAGCAGTAGAACTCTATTGCTACGATACGTAGACATCTGCAATCGCTATTTCCTTGCAAGGAAGTGTCGCATTTACATTCATTTGAAGTGTAGACGAGGAATACATGATACTTCGCAAATCATATTATATCTTACCATGAAACATAGAAATGAGATGCGATATCGCGTTATAAGAAGCATTAGGACACTATTGCTACGATAGGTAGACATTTGCAAACGCTATTTCCTAGAGAGGAAGTATCGCATTCCCATTCATTTGAAGTGTAGACAAGGAATACATAACACTTCGCAAATCATGTTATATCTTACCATGAAACATAGAATTGAGATGCGATATCGCGTTTTAAGAACATATGAAATCTATTGCTACGAGACGTAGACATCTGCAATCGCTATTTCCTTGCAAGGAAGTGTCGCATTTACATTCATTTGAAGTGTAGACTAGGAATACGTCACACTTCGCAAATCATATTATATCCTAGCATGAAACATAGAAATGACATGCGATATCGTGTTTTAAGAAGCATTAGAACTCTATTGCAACGATACCTAGACATCTGCAGACGCTATTTCGTAGCGAGGAAGTATCGCATTCACATTCATTTGAAGTGTAGACAAGGAATACATAACACTTCGCAAATCATGTTATATCTTACCATGAAACATAGAATTGAGATGCGATATCGCGTTTTAAGAATCATATGAAATCTATTGCTACGATACGCAGACATCTGCAGACGCTATTTCCTAGCCAGGAAGTGTCGCCATTACATTCATTTGAAGTGTAGACGAGGAATACACAACACTTCGCAAATCATATTATATCTTACCATGAAACATAGAAATGAGATGCGATATCTCGTTTTAAGAAGCATTAGAAATCTATTGCTACGATACGTAGACATCTGCAAACGCCATTTCCTAGCGAGGAAGTGTCGCATTCACATTCATTTGAAGTGTAGACGAGGAATACACAATACTTCGCAAATCATATTATATCTTACCATGAAACATAGAAATGAGATGCGATATCGCGTTTTAAGAATCATAAGAACTCTATTGCTACGATACGTAGACATCTGCAAACGCTATTTCCTTGCAAGGAAGTGTCGCATTTACATTCATTTGAAGTGTAGGCGAGGAATACATGACACTTCGCAATGAATATTACATCTTATCATGAAACATAGAATTGAGATGCGATATCTTGTTTTAAGAAGCATTTGAAATCTATTGCTTCGATACGTAGACATCTGCAAACGCTATTTCCTAGCAAGGAAGTGTCGCATTTACATCCATTTGAATCGCAGACGAGGAATGCATAACACTTCGCAATGAATATTATATCTTATCATGAAACATAGATATGAGATGCAATATCTCGTTTTAGGAAGCATTTGAACTCTATTGCTTCGATACGTAGACATCTGCAAACGCTATTTCCTTGCAAGGGAGAGTCGCATTTACATTCATTTGAAGTGTAGACGAAGAATACATGAGACTTCGCAATTCATATTATATCTTACCATGAAACATAGAAATGAGATGCGATATCGCGTTTTAAGAATCATAAGAACTCTATTGCTACGATACGTAGACATCTGCAAACGCTATTTCCTTGCAAGGAAGTGTCGCATTTACATTCATTTGAAGTGTAGGCGAGGAATACATGACACTTCGCAATGAATATTACATCTTATCATGAAACATAGAATTGAGATGCGATATCTTGTTTTAAGAAGCATTTGAAATCTATTGCTTCGATACGTAGACATCTGCAAACGCTATTTCCTTGCAAGGAAGTGTCGCATTTACATTCATTTGAATCGTAGTCGAGGAATGCATAACACTTCGCAATGAATATTATCTTATCAGGAAACATAGATATGAGATTGAATATCTCGTTTTAAGAAGCATTTGAACTGTATTGCTTCGATACGTAGACATCTGCAAACGCTAATTCCTAGCAAGGAAGTGCCGCATTTACATCCATTTGAATCGTAGACGAGGAATGCATAACACTTCGCAATGAATATTATATCTTATCATGAAACATAGATATGAGATGCAATATCTCGTTTTAGGAAGCATTTGAACTCTATTGCTTCGATACGTAGACATCTGCAAACGCTATTTCCTTGCAAGGGAGAGTCGCATTTACATTCATTTGAAGTGTAGGCGAGGAATACATGACACTTCGCAAATCATATTATATATCACCATGAAACATAGAAATGAGATGCGATATCGCGTTTCAGGAAGCATTAGGACTCTATTGCTACGATACCTAGACATCTGCAGACGCTATTTCCTAGCGAGGAAGTATCGCATTCACATTCATTTGAAGTGTAGACAAGGAATACATAACACTTCGCAAATCATGTTATATCTTACCATGAAACATAGAATTGAGATGCGATATCGCGTTTTAAGAACATATGAACTCTATTGCTACGAGACGTAGACATCTGCAATCGCTATTTCCTTGCAAGGAAGTGTCGCATTTACATTCATTTGAAGTGTAGACGAGGAATACATCACACTTCCCAAATCATATTATATCTTACCATGAAACATAGAAATGAGATGCGATATCGCGTTTTAAGAAGCATTAGAACTCTATTGCTACGATACGTTGACATCTGCAAACGCTATTTCCTTGCAAGTAAATGTCGCATTTACATTCATTTGAATCGTAGACGAGGAATGCATAACACGTCGCAATGAATATTATATCTTATCAGGAAACATAGATATGAGATGCAATATCTCGTTTTAAGAAGCATTTGAACTCTATTGCTTCGATACGTAGACATCTGCAAACGCTATTTCCTAGCAAGGAAGTGTCGCATTTACATTCATTTGAAGTGTAGGCGAGGAATACATGACACTTCGCAAATCATATTATATCTCACCATGAAACATAGAAATGAGATTCGATATCGCGTTTTAAGAAGCATTAGAAAGCTATTGCTACGATACGTAGACATCTGCAAACGCTATTTCCTAGCGAGGAAGTATCGCATTCACATTCATTTGAAGTGTAGACAAGGAATACATAACACTTCGCAAACCATGTTATATCTTACCATGAAACATAGAAATGAGATGCGATATCGCGTTTTAAGGAGCATTAGAACTCTATTGCTACGATACGTTGACATCTGCAAACGCTATTTCCTTGCAAGGAAATGTCGCATTTACATTCATTTGAATCGCAGACGAGGAATGCATAACACTTCGCAATGAATATTATATCTTATCAGGAATCATAGATATGAGATGCAATATCTCGTTTTAAGAAGCATTTGAACTTTATTGCTTCGATACGTAGACATCTGCAAACGCTATTTCCTAGCAAGGATGTGTCGCATTTGCATTCATTTGAATCGTAGGCGAGGAATACCTGACACTTCGCAAATCATATTATATCTTACCATGAAACATAGAAATGAGATGCGATATCGCGTTTTAAGAAGCATTAGAACACTATTGCTACGATACGTTGACATTTGCAAGCGCTATTTCCTTGCAAGGAAATGTCGCATTTACATTCATTTGAATCGTAGACGAGGAATGCATAACACTTCGCAATGAATATTATATCTTATCAGGAAACATAGATATGAGATGCAATATCTCGGTTTAAGAAGCATTTGAACTCTATTGCTTCGATACGTAGACATCTGCAAACGCTATTTCCTAGCAATGAAGTGTCGCATTTACATTCATTTGAAGTGTAGGCGAGGAATACATGACACTTCGCAAATCATATTATATCTCACCATGAAACATAGAAATGAGATTCGATATCGCGTTTTAAGAAGCATTAGAAAGCTATTGCTACGATACGTAGACATCTGCAAACGCTATTTCCTAGCGAGGAAGTATCGCATTCACATTCATTTGAAGTGTAGACAAGGAATACATAACACTTCGCAAATCATGTTATATCTTACCATGAAACATAGAATTGAGATGCGATATCGCGTTTTAAGAATCATATGAACTCTATTGCTACGAGACGTAGACATCTGCAATCGCTATTTCCTTGCAAGGAAGTGTCGCATTTACATTCATTTGAAGTGTAGACGGGGAATACATAACACTTCGCAAATCATATTATATCTTACCATGAAACATAGAAATGAGATGCGATATCGCGTTTTAAGAAGCATTAGAACTCCACTGCTACGATACGTAGACATCTGCAAACGCTATTTCCTAGCAAGGAAGTGTCGCATTTACATTCATTTGAAGTGTAGGCGAGGAATACATGACACTTCGCAAATCATATTATATCTCACCATGAAACATAGAAATGAGATGCGATATCGCGTTTTAAGAAGCATTAGAACTCTATTGCTACGATTCCTAGACATCTGCAGACGCTATTTCCTAGCGAGGAAGTATCGCATTCACATTCATTTGAAGTGTAGACAAGGAATACATAACACTTCGCAAATCATGTTATATCTTACCATGAAACATAGAAATGAGATGCGATATCGCGTTTTAAGAAGCATTAGAACTCTATTGCTACGATACGTTGACATCTGCAAGCGCTATTTCCTTGCAAGGAAATGTCGCATTTACATTCATTTGAATCGTAGACGAGGAATGCATAACACTTCGCAATGAATATTATGTCTTATCAGGTAACATAGATATGAGATGCAATATCTCGTTTTAAGGAGCATTTGAACTCTATTGCTTCGATACGTAGACATCTGCAAACGCTATTTCCTAGCAAGGACGTGTCGCATTTACATTCATTTGAATCGTAGGCGAGGAATACATGTCACTTCGCAAATCATATTATATCTTACCATGAAACATAGAAATGAGATGCGATATCGCGTTTTAAGAAGCATTAGAACTCTATTGCTACGATACCTAGACATCTGCAGACGCTATTTCCTAGCAAGGAAGTGTCGCATTTACATTCATTTGAAGTGTAGACGAGTATACGTCACACTTCGCAAATCATATTATATCTTACCATGAAACATAGAAATGAGATGCGACATCGCGTTTTAAGAAGCATTAGAACTCTATTGATACGATACGTTGACATCTGCAAACGCTATTTCCTTGCAAGGAAATGTCGCATTTACATTCATTTGAATCGTAGACGAGGAATGCATAACACGTCGCAATGAATATTATATCTTATCAGGAAACATAGATATGAGATGCAATATCTCGTTTTAAGAAGCATTTGAACTCTACTGCTTCGATACGTAGACATCTGCAAACGCTATTTCCTAGCAAGGAAGTGTCGCATTTACATTCATTTGAAGTGTAGGCGAGGAATACATGACACTTCGCAAATCATATTATATCTCACCATGAAACATAGAAATGAGATTCGATATCGCGTTTTAAGAAGCATTAGAAAGCTATTGCTACGATGCGTAGACATCTGCAAACGCTATTTCCTAGCGAGGAAGTATCGCATTCACATTCATTTGAAGTGTAGACAAGGAATACATAACACTTCGCAAATCATGTTATATCTTACCATGAAACATAGAATTGAGATGCGATATCGCGTTTTAAGTATCATATGAACCCTATTGCTACGAGACGTAGACATCTGCAATCGCTATTTCCTTGCAAGGAAGTGTCGCATTTACATTCATTTGAAGTGTAGACGGGGAATACATAACACTTCGCAAATCATATTATATCTTACCATGAAACATAGAAATGAGATGCGACATCGCGTTTTAAGAAGCATCAGAACTCTATTGCTGCGATACGTAGACATCTGCAAACGCTATTTCCTAGCAAGGAAGTGTCGCATTTACATTCATTTGAAGTGTAGGCGAGGAATACATGACACTTCGCAAATCATATTATATCTCACCATGAAACATAGAAATGAGATGCGATATCGCGTTTTAAGGAGCATTAGAACTCTTTTGCTACGATACCTAGACATCTGCAGACGCTATTTCCTAGCGAGGAAGTATCGCATTCACATTCATTTGAAGTGTAGACAAGGAATACATAACACTTCGCAAATCATGTTATATCTTACCATGAAACATAGAAATGAGATGCGATATCGCGCTTTAAGAAGCATTAGAACTCTATTGCTACGATACTTTGACATCTGCAAACGCTATTTCCTTGCAAGGAAATGTCGCATTTACATTCATTTGAATCGTAGACGAGGAATGCATAACACGTCGCAATGAATATTATATCTTATCAGGAAACATAGATATGAGATGCAATATCTCGTTTTAAGAAGCATTTGAACTCTATTGCTTCGATACGTAGACATCTGCAAACGCTATTTCCTAGCAAGGAAGTGTCGCATTTACATTCATTTGAAGTGTAGGCGAGGAATACATGACACTTCGCAAATCATATTATATCTCACCATGAAACATAGAAATGAGATTCGATATCGCGTTTTAAGAAGCATTAGATAGCTATTGCTACGATACGTAGACATCTGCAAACGCTATTTCCTAGCGAGGAAGTATCGCATTCACATTCATTTGAAGTGTAGACAAGGAATACATAACTCTTCGCAAATCATATTATATCTTACCATGAAACATAGAATTGAGATGCGATATCGCGTTTTAAGAAGCATTAGAAAGCTATTGCTACGATACGTAGACATCTGCAAACGCTATTTCCTAGCGAGGAAGTATCGCATTCACATTCATTTGAAGTGTAGACAATGAATACATAACACTTCGCAAATCATGTTATATCTTACCATGAAACATAGAATTGAGATGCGATATCGCGTTTTAAGAATCATATGAACTCTATTGCTACGATACGTAGACTTCTGCAAACGCTATTTCCTAGCAAGGAAGTGTCGTATTTACATTCATTTGAAGTGTAGACGAGGAATACATCACACTTCGCAAATCATATTATATCTTACCATGAAACATAGAAATGAGATGCGATATCGCGTTTTAGGAAGCATTAGAACTCTATTGCTACGATACGTTGACAACTGCAAACGCTATTTCCTTGCAAGGAAATGTCGCATTTACATTCATTTGAATCGTAGACGAGGAATGCATAACACTTCGCAATGAATATTATATCTTATCAGGAAACATAGATATGAGATGCAATATCTCGTTTTAAGAAGCATTTGAAATCTATTGCTTCGATACGTAGACATCTGCAAACGCTATTTCCTAGCAAGGATGTGTCGCATTTACATACATTTGATGTGTAGGCGAGGAATTCATGACACTTCGCAAATCATATTATATCTTACCATGAAACATAGAAATGAGATGCGATATCGCGTTTTAAGAATCATATGAACTCTATTGCTGCGATACGTAGACATCTGCAAACGCTATTTCCTACCAAGGAAGTGTCGCATTTACATTCATTTGAAGTGTAGACGAGGAATACATGATACATCGCAAATCATATTATATCTTACCATGAAACATAGAAATGAGATGCGATATCGCGTTTTAAGAATCATAGGAACTCTATTGCTACGATACGTAGACATCTGCAAACGCTATTTCCTTGCAAGGAAGTGTCGCATTTACATTCATTTGAAGTGTAGACGAGGAATACATAATACTCCGCAAATCATATTATATCTTACCATGAAACATAGAAATGAGATACGATATCGCATTTTAAGAATCATAGGAACTCTATTGCTACGATACGTAGACATCTGCAAACGCTAATTCCTTGCAAAGAAGTGTCGCATTTACATTCATTTGAAGTGTAGACGAGGAATCCATGACACTTCGCAAATCATATTATATCTTACCATGAAACATAGAAATGAGATGCGATATCGCGTTTTAAGAAGCATTAGAACTCTATTGCTACGATACCTAGACATCTGCAGACGCTATTTCCTAGCAAGGAAGTGTCGCATTTACATTCATTTGTAGTGTAGACGAGGAATACATGACACTTCGCAAATCATATTATATCTTACCATGGAACACAGAAATGAGATGCGATATCGTGTTTTAAGAAGCATTAGAACTCTATTGCCACGATACCTAGTCATCTGCAGACGCTATTTCCTAGCAAGGAAGTGTCGCATTTACATTCATTTGAATCGTAGGCGAGGAATGCATAACACTTCGCAAATCATATTATATCTTACCATGAAACATAGAAATGAGATGCGATATCGCGTTTTAAGATGCATTAGAACTCTATTGCCACGATACCTAGACATCTGCAGACGCTATTTCCTAGCAAGGAAGTGTCGCATTTACATTCATTTGAATCGTGGGCGAGGAATGCATAACACTTCGCAATGAATATTATATCTTATCAGGAAACATAGATATGAGATGCAATATCTCGTTTTAAGAAGCATTTGAACTCTATTGCTTCGATACGTAGACATCTGCAAACGCTATTTCCTAGCAAGGAAGTGTCGCATTTACATTCATTTGAAGTGTAGGCGAGGAATACATGACACTTCGCAAATCATATTATATCTCACCATGAAACATAGAAATGAGATTCGATATCGCGTTTTAAGAAGCATTAGATAGCTATTGCTACGATACGTAGACATCTGCAAACGCTATTTCCTAGCGAGGAAGTATCGCATTCACATTCATTTGAAGTGTAGACAAGGAATACATAACTCTTCGCAAATCATATTATATCTTACCATGAAACATAGAATTGAGATGCGATATCGCGTTTTAAGAAGCATTAGAAAGCTATTGCTACGATACGTAGACATCTGCAAACGCTATTTCCTAGCGAGGAAGTATCGCATTCACATTCATTTGAAGTGTAGACAAGGAATACATAACACTTCGCAAATCATGTTATATCTTACCATGAAACATAGAATTGAGATGCGATATCGCGTTTTAAGAATCATATGAACTCTATTGCTACGATACGTAGACTTCTGCAAACGCTATTTCCTAGCAAGGAAGTGTCGCATTTACATTCATTTGAAGTGTAGACGAGGAATACATCACACTTCGCAAATCATATTATATCTTACCATGAAACATAGAAATGAGATGCGATATCGCGTTTTAGGAAGCATTAGAACTCTATTGCTACGATACGTTGACAACTGCAAACGCTATTTCCTTGCAAGGAAATGTCGCATTTACATTCATTTGAATCGTAGACGAGGAATGCATAACACTTCGCAATGAATATTATATCTTATCAGGAAACATAGATATGAGATGCAATATCTCGTTTTAAGAAGCATTTGAAATCTATTGCTTCGATACGCAGACATCTGCAAACGCTATTTCCTAGCAAGGATGTGTCGCATTTACATACATTTGATGTGTAGGCGAGGAATTCATGACACTTCGCAAATCATATTATATCTTACCATGAAACATAGAAATGAGATGCGATATCGCGTTTTAAGAATCATATGAACTCTATTGCTGCGATACGTAGACATCTGCAAACGCTATTTCCTACCAAGGAAGTGTCGCATTTACATTCATTTGAAGTGTAGACGAGGAATACATGATACATCGCAAATCATATTATATCTTACCATGAAACATAGAAATGAGATGCGATATCGCGTTTTAAGAATCATAGGAACTCTATTGCTACGAGACATAGACATCTGCAATCGCTATTTCCTTGCAAGGAAGTGTCGCATTTACATTCATTTGAAGTGTAGACGAGGAATACATGACACTTCGCAAATCATATTATATCTTACCATGAAACATAGAAATGGGATTCGATATCGCGTTTTAAGAAGCATTAGAAAGCTATTGCTACGATACGTACACATCTGCAAACGCTATTTCCTAGCGAGGAAGTATCGCATTCACATTCATTTGAAGTGTAGACAAGGAATACATAACACTTCGCAAATCATGTTATATCTTACGATGAAACATAGAAGTGTGATGCGATATCGCGTTTTAAGTATCATAAGAACTCCATTGCTACGATACGTAGACAGCTGCAAACGCTCTTTCCTTGCAAGGAAGTGTCGCATTAACATTCATATGAAGTGTAGACGAGGAATACATAACACTTAGCAAATAATATTATATCTTACCATGAAACATAGAAATGAGATTCGATATCGCGTTTTAAGAAGCATTAGAACTCTATTGCTACGATACGTAGACATCTGCAAACACTATTTCCTTGCTAGGAAGTGTCGCATTTTCATTCATTTGAAGTGTAGACGAGGAATGCATAACACTTCGCAATGAATATTATATCTTATCAAGAAACATAGATATGAGATGCAATATCTCGTTTTAAGAAGCATTTGAACTCTATTGCTTCGATACATAGGCATCTGCAAACTCTATTTCCTAGCAAGGAAGTGTCGCATTTACATTCATTTGAAGTGTAGGCGAGGAATACAAAACACTTCGCAAATCATATTATATCTTACCATGAAACATAGAAATGAGATGCGATATCGCGTTTTAAGTATCATAGGAACTCTATTGCTACGATACGTAGACATCTGCAAACGCTATTTCCTTGCAAAGAAGTGTCGCATTTACATTCATTTGAAGTGTAGACGAGGAATACATAACACTTCGCAAATCATATTATATCTTACCATGAAACATAGAAATGAGATGCGATATCGCGTTTTAAGAATCATAAGAACTCTATTGCTACGATGCGTAGACATCTGCAGACGCTATTTCCTTGCAAGGAAGTGTCGCATTTACATTCATTTGAAGTGTAGACGAGGAATACATGACACTTCGCAAATCATATTATATCTTACCATGAAACATAGAAATGAGATTCGACATCGCGTTTTAAGAATCATATGAACTCTATTGCTACGAGACATAGACATCTGCAATCGCTATTTCCTTGCAAGGAAGTGTCGCATTTACATTCATTTGAAGTGTAGACGAGGAATACATGACACTTCGCAAATCATATTATATCTTACCATGAAACATAGAAATGAGATTCGATATCGCGTTTTAAGAAGCATTAGAAAGCTATTGCTACGATACGTAGACATCTGCAAATGCTATTTCCTAGCGAGGAAGTATCGCATTCACATTCGTTTGAAGTGTAGACAAGGAATACATAACACTTCGCAAATCATGTTATATCTTACCATGAAACATAGAAATGAGATTCGACATCGCGTTTTAAGAAGCATTAGAAAGCTATTGCTACGATACGTAGACATCTGCAATTGCTATTTCCTAGCGAGGAAGTATCGCATTCACATTCGTTTGAAGTGTAGACAAGGAATACATAACACTTCGCAAATCATGTTATATCTTACCATGAAACATAGAAATGAGATTCGACATCGCGTTTTAAGAAGCATTAGAAAGCTATTGCTACGATACGTAGACATCTGCAAATGCTATTTCCTAGCGAGGAAGGATCGCATTCACATTCGTTTGAAGTGTAGACAAGGAATACAAAACACTTCGCAAATCATGTTATATCTTACCATGATACATAGAAATGAGATGCGATATCGCGTTTTAAGAATCACATGAACTCTATTGCTACGAGACGTAGACATCTGCATTCGCTATTTCCTTGCAAGGAAGTGTCGCATTTACATTCATTTGTAGTGTAGACGAGGAATACATGACACATCGCAAATCATATTATATCTTACCATGAATCATAGAAATGAGATGTGATATCGCGTTTTATGAAGCATTAGAACACTATTGCTACGAGACGTAGACATCTGCAATCGCTATTTCCTTGCAAGGAAATGTCGCATTTACATTTGAAGTGTAGACGAGGAATACATAACACTTCGCAAATCATATTATATCTTACCATGAAACATAGAAATGAGATGCGATATCGCGTTTTAAGAAGCATTAGAACTCTATTGCTACGATACCTAGACATCTGCAGACGCTATTTCCTAGCAAGGAAGTGTCGCATTTACATTCGTTTGAAGTGTAGACGAGGAATACATGATACTTCGCAAATCATATTATATCTTACCATGAAACATAGAAATGAGATGCGATATCGCGTTTTAAGCATCATAAGAACTCTATTGCTACGATACGTAGACATCTGCAAACGCTATTTCCTTGGAAGGAAATGTCGCATTTACATTCATTTGAACCGTAGACGAGGAATGCATAACACTTCGCAATGAATATTATATCTTATCAGGAAACATAGATATGAGATGCAATATCTCGTTTTAAGAAGCATTTGAACTCTATTGCTTCGATACGTAGACATCTGCAAACGCTATTTCCTAGCAAGGATGTGTCGCATTTACATTCATTTGAAGTGTAGGCGAGGAATACATGACACTTCGCAAATCATATTATATCTTACCATGAAACATACAAATGAGATGCGATATCGCGTTTTAAGAAACATTAGAACTCTATTGCTACGATACCTAGACATCTGCAGACGCTATTTCCTAGCAAGGAAGTGTCGCATTTACATTCATTTGTAGTGTAGACGAGGAATACATGACACTTCGCAAATCATATTATATCTTACCATGGAACATAGAAATGAGATGCGATATCGTGTTTTAAGAATCATAAGAACTCTATTGCTACGATACGTAGACATCTGCAGACGCTATTTCCTTGCAAGGAAGTGTCGCATTTACATTCATTTGAAGTGTAGACGAGGAATACATGACACTTCGCAAATCATATTATATCTTACCATGAAACATAGAAATGAGATTCGACATCGCGTTTTAAGAATCATATGAACTCTATTGCTACGAGACATAGACATCTGCAATCGCTATTTCCTTGCAAGGAAGTGTCGCATTTACATTCATTTGAAGTGTAGACGAGGAATACATGACACTTCGCAAATCATATTATATCTTACCATGAAACATAGAAATGAGATTCGATATCGCGTTTTAAGAAGCATTAAAAAGCTATTGCTACGATACGTAGACATCTGCAAACGCTATTTCCTAGCGAGGAAGTATCGCATTCACATTCATTTGAAGTGTAGACAAGGAATACATAACACTTCGCAAATCATGTTATATCTTACCATGAAACATAGAAATGAGATGCGATATCGCGTTTTAAGAATCATATGAACTCTATTGCTACGAGACGTAGACATCAGCAATCGCTATTTCCTTGCAAGGAAGTGTCGCATTTACATTCATTTGAAGTGTAGACGAGGAATACATAACTTCGCAAATCATATTATATCTTACCATGAAACATAGAAATGAGATGCGATATCGCGTTTTAAGAATCATATGAACTCTATTGCTACGAGACGGAGACATCTGCAATCGCTATTTCCTTGCAAGGAAGTGTCGCATTTACATTCATTTGAAGTGTAGACGAGGAATACATGACACTTCGCAAATCATATTATATCTTACCATGAAACATAGAAATGAGATTCGATATCGCGTTTTAAGAAGCATTAGAAAGCTATTGCTACGATACGTAGGCATCTGCAAATGCTATTTCCTAGCGAGGAAGTATCGCATTCACATTCGTTTGAAGTGTAGACAAGGAATACATAACACTTCGCAAATCATGTTATATCTTACCATGAAACATAGAAATGAGATTCGACATCGCGTTTTAAGAAGCATTAGAAAGCTATTGCTACGATACGTAGACATCTGCAAATGCTATTTCCTAGCGAGGAAGTATCGCATTCACATTCGTTTGAAGTGTAGACAAGGAATACATAACACTTCGCAAATCATGTTATATCTTACCATGAAACATAGAAATGAGATTCGACATCGCGTTTTAAGAAGCATTAGAAAGCTATTGCTACGATACGTAGACATCTGCAAATGCTATTTCCTAGCGAGGAAGGATCGCATTCACATTCGTTTGAAGTGTAGACAAGGAATACATAACACTTCGCAAATCATGTTATATCTTACCATGAAACATAGAAATGAGATGCGATATCGCGTTTTAAGAATCACATGAACTCTATTGCTACGAGACGTAGACATCTGCATTCGCTATTTCCTTGCAAGGAAGTGTCGCATTTACATTCATTTGAAGTGTAGACGAGGAATACATGATACTTCGCAAATCATATTATATCTTACCATGAAACATAGAAATGAGATGCGATATCGCGTTTTAAGCATCATAAGAACTCTATTGCTACGATACGTAGACATCTGCAAACGCTATTTCCTTGCAAGGAAGTGTCGCATTTACATTCATTTGAATCGTAGACAAGGAATGCATAACACTTCGCAATGAATATTATATCTTATCAGGAGACATAGATATGAGATGCAATATCTCGTTTTAAGAAGCATTTGAACTCTATTGCTTCGATACGTAGACATCTGCAAACGCTATTTCCTAGCAAGGAAGTGTCGCATTTACATTCATTTGAAGTGTAGGCGAGGAATACGTTACACTTCGCAAATCATATTATATCTTACCATGAAACATAGAAATGAGATGCGATATCGCGTTTTAGGAAGCATTAGACCTCTATTGCTACGATACGTTGACAACTGCAAACGCTATTTCCTTGCCGGGAAATGTCGCATTTACATTCATTTGAATCGTAGACGAGGAATGCATAACACTTCGCAATGAATATTATATCTTATCAGGAAACATAGATATGAGATGCAATATCTCGTTTTAAGAAGCATTTGAACTCTATTGCTTCGATACGTAGACATCTGCAAACGCTATTTCCTAGCAAGGATGTGTCGCATTTACATTCATTTGAAGTGTAGGCGAGGAATACATGACACTTCGCAAATCATATTATATCTTACCATGAAACATAGAAATGAGATGCGATATCGCGTTTTAAGAAGCATTAGAACTCTATTGCTACGATACCTAGACATCTGCAGACGCTATTTCCTAGCAAGGAAGTGTCGCATTTACATTCATTTGTAGTGTAGACGAGGAATACATGACACTTCGCAAATCATATTATATCTTACCATGGAACATAGAAATGAGATGCGATATCGTGTTTTAAGAATCATAAGAACTCTATTGCTACGATACGTAGACATCTGCAAACGCTATTTCCTTGCAAGGAAGTGTCGCATTTACATTCATTTAAATCGTAGACGAGGAATGCATAACACTTCGCAATGAATATTACATCTTATCATGAAATATAGAATTGAGATGCGATATCTTGTTTTAAGAAGCATTTGAACTCTATTGCTACGATACCTAGACATCTGCAGACGCTAATTCCTAGCAAGGAAGTGTCGCATTTACATTCATTTGAAGTGTAGACGAGGAATACATGATACTTCGCAAATAATATTACATCTTACCATGAAACATAGAAATGAGATGCGATATCGCGTTTTAAGAAGCATTAGAATTCTATTGCTACGATACGTAGACTTCTGCAAACGCTATTTCCTAGCGAGGAAGTATCGCATTCACATTCATTTGAAGTGTAGACAAGGAATACATAACACTTCGCAAATCATGTTATATCTTACCATGAAACATAGAAATGAGATGCGATATCGCGTTTTAAGAAGCATTAGAAAGCTATTGCTACGATACGTAGACATCTGCAAATGCTATTTCCTAGCGAGGAAGGATCGCATTCACATTCGTTTGAAGTGTAGACAAGGAATACATAACACTTCGCAAATCATGTTATATCTTACCATGAAACATAGAAATGAGATGCGATATCGCGTTTTAAGAATCACATGAACTCTATTGCTACGAGACGTAGACATCTGCATTCGCTATTTCCTTGCAAGGAAGTGTCGCATTTACATTCATTTGAAGTGTAGACGAGGAATACATAACACTTCGCAAATCATATTACATCTTACCATGAAACATAGAAATGAGATGCGATATCGCGTTTTAAGAAGCATTAGAACTCTATTGCTACGATACCTAGACATCTGCAGACGCTATTTCCTAGCAAGGAAGTATCTCATTTACAATCATTTGTAGTGTAGACGAGGAATACATGACACTTCGCAAATCATATTATATCTTACCATGAATCATAGAAATGAGATGTGATATCGCGTTTACGCAGCATTAGAACACTATTGCTACGAGACGTAGACATCTGCAATCGCTATTTCCTTGCAAGGAAGTGTCGCATTTACATTTGAAGTGTAGACGAGGAATACATAACACTTCGCAAATCATATTATATCTTACCATGAAACATAGAAATGAGATGCGATATCGCGTTTTAAGAAGCATTAGAACTCTATTGCTACGATACCTAGACATCTGCAGACGCTATTTCCTAGCAAGGAAGTGTCGCATTTACATTCATTTGAAGTGTAGACGAGGAATACATGATACTTCGCAAATCATATTATATCTTACCATGAAACATAGAAATGAGATGCGATATCGCGTTTTAAGCATCATAAGAACTCTATTGCTACGATACGTAGACATCTGCAAACGCTATTTCCTTGCAAGGAAGTGTCGCATTTACATTCATTTGAATCGTAGACAAGGAATGCATAACACTTCGCAATGAATATTATATCTTATCAGGAGACATTGATATGAGATGCAATATCTCGTTTTAAGAAGCATTTGAACTCTATTGCTTCGATACCTAGACATCTGCAGACGCTATTTCCTAGCAAGGAAGTGTCGCATTTACATTCATTTGTAGTGTAGACGAGGAATACATGACACTTCGCAATGAATATTATATCTTATCATGAAACATATATATGAGATGCAATATCTCGTTTTAAGAAGCATTTGAACTCTATTGCTTCGATACGTAGACATCTGCAAACGATATTTCCTTGCAAGGAAGTGTCGCATTTACATTCATTTGAAGTATAGGCGAGGAATACATGACACTTCGCAAATAATATTACATCTTACCATGAAACATAGAAATGAGATGCGATATCGCGTTTTAAGACGCATTAGAACTCTATTGCTACGATACCTAGACATCTGCAGACGCTAATTCCTAGCAAGGAAGTGTCGCATTTACATTCATTTGAAGTGTAGACGAGGAATACATGATACTTCGCAAATAATATTACATCTTACCATGAAACATAGAAATGAGATGCGATATCGCGTTTTAAGAAGCATTAGAATTCTATTGCTACGATACGTAGACTTCTGCAAACGCTATTTCCTAGCGAGGAAGTATCGCATTCACATTCATTTGAAGTGTAGACAAGGAATACATAACACTTCGCAAATCATGTTATATCTTACCATGAAACATAGAAATGAGATGCGATATCGCGTTTTAAGAAGCATTAGAAAGCTATTGCTACGATACGTAGACATCTGCAAATGCTATTTCCTAGCGAGGAAGGATCGCATTCACATTCGTTTGAAGTGTAGACAAGGAATACATAACACTTCGCAAATCATGTTATATCTTACCATGAAACATAGAAATGAGATGCGATATCGCGTTTTAAGAATCACATGAACTCTATTGCTACGAGACGTAGACATCTGCATTCGCTATTTCCTTGCAAGGAAGTGTCGCATTTACATTCATTTGAAGTGTAGACGAGGAATACATAACACTTCGCAAATCATATTACATCTTACCATGAAACATAGAAATGAGATGCGATATCGCGTTTTAAGAAGCATTAGAACTCTATTGCTACGATACCTAGACATCTGCAGACGCTATTTCCTAGCAAGGAAGTATCTCATTTACAATCATTTGTAGTGTAGACGAGGAATACATGACACTTCGCAAATCATATTATATCTTACCATGAATCATAGAAATGAGATGTGATATCGCGTTTTATGCAGCATTAGAACACTATTGCTACGAGACGTAGACATCTGGAATCGCTATTTCCTTGCAAGGAAGTGTCGCATTTACATTTGAAGTGTAGACGAGGAATACATAACACTTCGCAAATCATATTATATCTTACCATGAAACATAGAAATGAGATGCGATATCGCGTTTTAAGAAGCATTAGAACTCTATTGCTACGATACCTAGACATCTGCAGACGCTATTTCCTAGCAAGGAAGTGTCGCATTTACATTCATTTGAAGTGTAGACGAGGAATGCATAACACTTCGCAATGAATATTATATCTTATCAGGAAACATAGATATGAGATGCAATATCTCGTTTTAAGCATTTGAACTCTAGCTTCGATACGTAGACATCTGCAAACGCTATTTCCCTGCAAGGATGTGTCGCATTTACATTCATTTGAAGTGTAGGCGAGGAATACATGACACTTCGCAAATCATATTATATCTTACCATGAAACATAGAAATGAGATGCGATATCGCGTTTTAAGAAGCATTAGAACTCTATTGCTACGATACCTAGACATCTGCAGACGCTATTTCCTAGCAAGGAAGTGTCGCATTTACATTCATTTGAAGTGTAGACGAGGAATACATGATACTTCGCAAATCATATTATATCTTACCATGAAACATAGAAATGAGATGCGATATCGCGTTTTAAGCATCATAAGAACTCTATTGCTACGATACGTAGACATCTGCAAACGCTATTTCCTTGCAAGGAAGTGTCGCATTTACATTCATTTGAATCGTAGACAAGGAATGCATAACACTTCGCAATGAATATTATGTCTTATCAGGAGACATTGATATGAGATGCAATATCTCGTTTTAAGAAGCATTTGAACTCTATTGCTTCGATACCTAGACATCTGCAGACGCTATTTCCTAGCAAGGAAGTGTCGCATTTACATTCATTTGTAGTGTAGACGAGGAATACATGACACTTCGCAATGAATATTATATCTTATCATGAAACATATATATGAGATGCAATATCTCGTTTTAAGAAGCATTTGAACTCTATTGCTTCGATACGTAGACATCTGCAAACGATATTTCCTTGCAAGGAAGTGTCGCATTTACATTCATTTGAAGTATAGGCGAGGAATACATGACACTTCGCAAATAATATTACATCTTACCATGAAACATAGAAATGAGATGCGATATCGCGTTTTAAGACGCATTAGAACTCTATTGCTACGATACCTAGACATCTGCAGACGCTAATTCCTAGCAAGGAAGTGTCGCATTTACATTCATTTGAAGTGTAGACGAGGAATACATGATACTTCGCAAATAATATTACATCTTACCATGAAACATAGAAATGAGATGCGATATCGCGTTTTAAGAAGCATTAGAATTCTATTGCTACGATACGTAGACTTCTGCAAACGCTATTTCCTAGCGAGGAAGTATCGCATTCACATTCATTTGAAGTGTAGACAAGGAATACATAACACTTCGCAAATCATGTTATATCTTACCATGAAACATAGAAATGAGATGCGATATCGCGTTTTAAGAAGCATTAGAAAGCTATTGCTACGATACGTAGACATCTGCAAATGCTATTTCCTAGCGAGGAAGGATCGCATTCACATTCGTTTGAAGTGTAGACAAGGAATACATAACACTTCGCAAATCATGTTACATCTTACCATGAAACATAGAAATGAGATGCGATATCGCGTTTTAAGAAGCATTAGAACTCTATTGCTACGATACCTAGACATCTGCAGACGCTATTTCCTAGCAAGGAAGTATCTCATTTACAATCATTTGTAGTGTAGACGAGGAATACATGACACTTCGCAAATCATATTATATCTTACCATGAATCATAGAAATGAGATGTGATATCGCGTTTTATGCAGCATTAGAACACTATTGCTACGAGACGTAGACATCTGGAATCGCTATTTCCTTGCAAGGAAGTGTCGCATTTACATTTGAAGTGTAGACGAGGAATACATAACACTTCGCAAATCATATTATATCTTACCATGAAACATAGAAATGAGATGCGATATCGCGTTTTAAGAAGCATTAGAACTCTATTGCTACGATACCTAGACATCTGCAGACGCTATTTCCTAGCAAGGAAGTGTCGCATTTACATTCATTTGAAGTGTAGACGAGGAATGCATAACACTTCGCAATGAATATTATATCTTATCAGGAAACATAGATATGAGATGCAATATCTCGTTTTAAGCATTTGAACTCTAGCTTCGATACGTAGACATCTGCAAACGCTATTTCCCTGCAAGGATGTGTCGCATTTACATTCATTTGAAGTGTAGGCGAGGAATACATGACACTTCGCAAATCATATTATATCTTACCATGAAACATAGAAATGAGATGCGATATCGCGTTTTAAGAATCATATGAACTCTATTGCTACGATACGTAGACATCTGCAAACGCTATTTCCTACCAAGGAAGTGTCGCATTTACATTCGTTTGAAGTGTAGAAGAGGAATACATGATACATCGCAAATCATATTATATCTTACCATGAAACATAGAAATGAGATGCGATATCGCGTTTTAAGAATCATAGGAACCCTATTGCTACGATACGTAGACATCTGCAAACGCTATTTCCTTGCAAGGAAGTGTCGCATTTACATTCATTTGAAGTGTAGGCGAGGAATACGTTACACTTCGCAAATCATATTATATCTTACCATGAAACATAGAAATGAGATGCGATATCGCGTTTTAGGAAGCATTAGAACTCTATTGCTACGATACGTTGACAACTGCAAACGCTATTCCCTTGCAAGGAAATGTCGCATTTACATTCATTTGAATCGTAGACGAGGAATGCATAACACTTCGCAATGAATATTATATCTTATCAGGAAACATAGATATGAGATGCAATATCTCGTTTTAAGCATTTGAACTCTAGCTTCGATACGTAGACATCTGCAAACGCTATTTCCCTGCAAGGATGTGTCGCATTTACATTCATTTGAAGTGTAGGCGAGGAATACATGACACTTCGCAAATCATATTATATCTTACCATGAAACATAGAAATGAGATGCGATATCGCGTTTTAAGAATCATATGAACTCTATTGCTACGATACGTAGACATCTGCAAACGCTATTTCCTACCAAGGAAGTGTCGCATTTACATTCGTTTGAAGTGTAGAAGAGGAATACATGATACATCGCAAATCATATTATATCTTACCATGAAACATAGAAATGAGATGCGATATCGCGTTTTAAGAATCATAGGAACCCTATTGCTACGATACGTAGACATCTGCAAACGCTATTTCCTTGCAAGGAAGTGTCGCATTTACATTCATTTGAAGTGTAGACGAGGAATACATAATACTCCGCAAATCATATTATATCTTACCATGAAACATAGAAATGAGATACGATATCGCATTTTAAGAATCATAGGAACTCTATTGCTACGATACGTAGACATCTGCAAACGCTATTTCCTTGCAAAGAAGTGTCGCATTTACATTCATTTGAAGTGTAGACGAGGAATACATGACACTTCGCAAATCATATTATATCTTACCATGGAACACAGAAATGAGATGCGATATCGTGTTTTAAGAAGCATTAGAACTCTATTGCCACGATACCTGGACATCTGCAGACGCTATTTCCTAGCAAGGAAGTGTCGCATTTACATTCATTTGAATCGTAGGCGAGGAATGCATATCACTTCGCAAATCATATTATATCTTACCATGAAACATAGAAATGAGATGCGATATCGCGTTTTAAGATGCATTAGAACTCTATTGCCACGATACCTAGACATCTGCAGACGCTATTTCCTAGCAAGGAAGTGTCGCATTTACATTCATTTGAATCGTGGGCGAGGAATGCATAACACTTCGCAATGAATATTATATCTTATCAGGAAACATAGATATGAGATGCAATATCTCGTTTTAAGAAGCATTTGAACTCTATTGCTTCGATACGTAGGCATCTGCAAACTCTATTTCCTAGCAAGGAAGTGTCGCATTTACATTCATTTGAAGTGTAGACGAGGAATACAAAACACTTCGCAAATCATATTATATCTTACCATGAAACATAGAAATGAGATGCGATATCGCGTTTTAAGAAACATAGGAACTCTATTGCTACGATACGTAGACATCTGCAAACGCTATTTCCTTGCAAAGAAGTGTCGCATTTACATTCATTTGAAGTGTAGATGAGGAATACATAACACTTCGCAAATCATATTATATCTTACCATGAAACATAGAAATGAGATGCGATATCGCGTTTTAAGAATCATAAGAACTCTATTGCTACGATACGTTGACATCTGCAAACGCTATTTCGTTGCAAAGAAGTGCGCATTTACATTTAGTTGATGTGTAGACGAGGAAGACATAACACTTCGCAAATCATATTATATCTTACCATGAAACATAGAAATGAGATGCGATATCGCGTTTCAAGAAGCATTAGAACTCTAATGCTACGATGCGTAGACATCTGCAGACGCTATTTCCTTGCAAGGAAGTGTCGCATTTACATTCATTTGAAGTGTAGACGAGGAATACATGACACTTCGCAAATCATATTATATCTTACCATGAAACATAGAAATGAGATTCGACATCGCGTTTTAAGAATCATATGAACTCTATTGCTACGAGACATAGACATCTGCAATCGCTATTTCCTTGCAAGGAAGTGTCGCATTTACATTCATTTGAAGTGAAGACGAGGAATACATAACACTTCGCAAATCATATTACATCTTACCATGAAACATAGAAATGAGATGCGATATCGCGTTTTAAGAAGCATTAGAACTCTATTGCTACGATACCTAGACATCTGCAGACGCTATTTCCTAGCAAGGAAGTATCTCATTTACAATCATTTGTAGTGTAGACGAAGAATACATGACACATCGCAAATCATATTATATCTTACCATGAATCATAGAAATGAGATGTGATATCGCGTTTTATGAAGCATTAGAACACTATTGCTACGAGACGTAGACATCTGCAATCGCTATTTCCTTGCAAGGAAATGTCGCATTTACATTTGAAGTGTAGACGAGGAATACATAACACTTCGCAAATCATATTATATCTTACCATGAAACATAGAAATGAGATGCGATATCGCGTTTTAAGAAGCATTAGAATTCTATTGCTACGATACGTAGACTTCTGCAAACGCTATTTCCTAGCAAGGAAGTGTCGCATTTACATTCATTTGAATCGTAGGCGAGGAATGCATAACACTTCGCAATGAATATTATATCTTATCATGAAACATAGATATGAGATGCAATATCTCGTTTTAAGAAGCATTTGAACTCTATTGCTTCGATACGTAGACATCTGCAAACGCTATTTCCTAGCAAGGAAGTGTCGCATTTACATTCATTTGAATCGTAGGCGAGGAATGCATAACACTTCGCAATGAATATTATATCTTATCAGGAAACATAGATATGAGATGCAATATCTCGTTTTAAGAAGCATTTGAACTCTATTGCTTCGATACGTAGGCATCTGCAAACTCTATTTCCTAGCAAGGAAGTGTCGCATTTACATTCATTTGAAGTGCAGACGAGGAATACAAAACACTTCGCAAATCATATTATATCTTACCATGAAACATAGAAATGAGATGCGATATCGCGTTTTAAGAATCATAGGAACTCTATTGCTACGATACGTAGACATCTGCAAACGCTATTTCCTTGCAAAGAAGTGTCGCATTTACATTCGTTTGAAGTGTAGACGAGGAATACATAACACTTCGCAAATCATATTATATCTTACCATGAAACATAGAAATGAGATGCGATATCGCGTTTTAAGAATCATAAGAACTCTATTGCTACGATACGTTGACATCTGCAAACGCTATTTCCTTGCAAGGAAGTGCGCATTTACATTTAGTTGATGTGTAGACGAGGAAGACATAACACTTCGCAAATCATATTATATCTTACCATGAAACATAGAAATGAGATGCGATATCGCGTTTCAAGAAGCATTAGAACTCTATTGCTACGAGACATAGACATCTGCAATCGCTATTTCCTTGCAAGGAAGTGTCGCATTTACATTCATTTGAAGTGTAGACGAGGAATACATGATACTTCGCAAATCATACTATATCTTACCATGAAACATAGAAATGAGATGCGATATCGCGTTTTAAGAAGCATTAGAACACTATTGCTACGATAGGTAGACATTTGCAAACGCTATTTCCTAGGAAAGAAGTCTCGCGTTTACATTCATTTGAAGTATAGGCGAGGAATACATAACACTTCGCAAATAATATTACATCTTACCATGAAACATAGAAATGAGATGCGATATCGCGTTTTAAGACGCATTAGAACTCTATTGCTACGATACCTAGACATCTGCAGACGCTAATTCCTAGCAAGGAAGTGTCGCATTTACATTCATTTGAAGTGTAGACGAGGAATACATGATACTTCGCAAATAATATTACATCTTACCATGAAACATAGAAATGAGATGCGATATCGCGTTTTAAGAAGCATTAGAATTCTATTGCTACGATACGTAGACTTCTGCAAACGCTATTTCCTAGCAAGGAAGTGTCGCATTTACATTCATTTGAATCGTAGGCGAGGAATGCATAACACTTCGCAATGAATATTATATCTTATCATGAAACATAGATATGAGATGCAATATCTCGTTTTAAGAAGCATTTGAACTCTATTGCTTCGATAAGTAGACATCTGCAAACGCTATTTCCTTGCAAGGAAGTGTCGCATTTACATTCATTTGAAGTGTAGACGAGGAATACCTAACACTTCGCAAATCATATTATATCTTACCATGAAACATAGAAATGAGATGCGACATCGCGTTCTAAGGAGCATTAGAACACTGCTGCTACGATAGGTAGACATTTGCAAACGCTATTTCCTTGCAAGGAAGTGTCGCATTTACATTCATTTGAAGTGTAGACGAGGAATACATAACACTCCGCAAATCATATTATATCTTACCATGAAACATAGAAATGAGATACGATATCGCGTTTCAAGAAGCATTAGAATTCTATTGCTACGATACGTAGACTTCTGCAAACGCTATTTCCTAGCAAGGAAGTGTCGCATTTACATTCATTTGAATCGTAGGCGAGGAATGCATAACACTTCGCAATGAATATTATATCTTATCATGAAACATAGATATGAGATGCAATATCTCGTTTTAAGAAGCATTTGAACTCTATTGCTTCGATACGTAGACATCTGCAAACGCTATTTCCTTGCAAGGAAGTGTCGCATTTACATTCATTTGAAGTGTAGACGAGGAATACCTAACACTTCGGAAATTATATTATATCTTACCATGAAACATAGAAATGAGATGCGACATCGCGTTCTAAGGAGCATTAGAACACTGCTGCTACGATAGGTAGACATCTGCAAACGCTATTTCCTTGCAAGGAAGTGTCGCATTTACATTCATTTGAAGTGTAGACGGGGAATACAAAACACTTCGCAAATCATATTATATCTTACCATGAAACATAGAAATGAGATGCGATATCGCGTTTTAAGAATCATAGGAACTCTATTGCTACGATACGTAGACATCTGCAAACGCTATTTCCTTGCAAAGAAGTGTTGCATTTACATTCACTTGAAGTGTAGGCGAGGAATACATAACACTTCGCAAATCATATTATATCTTACCATGAAACATAGAAGTGAGATGCGATATCGCGTTTTAAGAATCATAAGAACCCTATTGCTACGATACGTAGACATCTGCAAATGCTATTTCCTAGCGAGGAAGGATCGCATTCACATTCATTCGAAGTGTAGACAAGGAATACATAACACTTCGCAAATCATATTATATCTTACCATGAAACATAGAAATGAGATGCGATATCGCGTTTTAAGAAGCATTAGAACTCTATTGCTACGATACGTAGATATCTTCAAACGCTATTTCCTAGCGAGGAAGTGTCGCATTTACATTCATTTGAAGTGTAGACGAGGAATACATAACACTTCGCAATGAATATTATATCTTATTATGAAACATAGATATGAGATGCAATATCTCGTTTTAAGAAGCATTAGAAAGCTATGACTACGATACGTAGACATCTGCTAACGCTATTTCCTAGCGAGGAAGTATCGCATTCACATTCATTTGAAGAGTAGACGAGGAATACATAACACTTCGCAAATCATGCTATATCTTACCATGAAACATAGAAATGAGATGCGATATCGCGTTTTAAGTATCATATGAACTCTATTGCTACGATACGTAGACATCTGCAATCGCTATTTCCTTCCAAGGAAGTGTCGCATTTACATTCATTTGAAGTGTAGACGAGCAATACATGATACTTCGCTAATCATATTATATCTTACCATGAAACATAGAAATGAGATGCGATATCGCGTTTTAAGAATCATAAGAACTCTATTGCTACGATACGTAGACATCTGCAAACGCTATTTCCTTGCATGGAAGTGTCGCATTTACATTCATTTGAAACGTAGACGAGGAATGCATAACACTTCGCAATGAATATTATATCTTATCATGAAACATAGATATGAGATGCAATATCTCGTTTTAAGAAGCATTTGAACTCTATTGCTACGATACCTAGACATCTGCAGACGCTATTTCCTAGCAAGGAAGTGTCGCATTTACATTCATTTGAAGTGTAGACGAGGAATACATGATACTTCGCAAATCATATTATATCTATACCATGAAACATAGAAATGAGATTCGATATAGCGTTTTAAGAAGCATTAGAAAGCTATTGCTACGATACGTAGATATCTGCAAACGCTATTTCCTAGCGAGGAAGTATCGCATTCATATTCATTTGAAGTGTAGACGAGGAATACATAACACTTCGCAAATCATGTTATATCTTACCATGAAACATAGAAATGAGATGAAATATCGCGTTTTAAGAATCATATGAACTCTATTGCTACGATACGTAGACATCTGCAATCGCTATTTCCTTGCAAGGAAGTGTCGCATTTACATTCATTTGAAGTGTAGACGAGGAATACATATCACTTCGCAAATCATATTATATCTTATCATGAAACATAGAGATGAGATGCGATATCGCGTTTTAAGAAGCATTAGAACTCTATTGCTACGATACGTAGTCATCTGCAAACGCTATTTCCTAGCGAGGAAGTGTCGCATTCACATTCATTTGAAGTGTAGACGAGGAATACATGACACTTCGCAAATCATATTATATCTTACCATGAAACATAGAAATGGGATTCGATATCGCGTTTTAAGAAGCATTAGAAAGCTATTGCTACGATACGTAGATATCAGCAAACGCTATTTCCTAGCGAGGAAGTATCGCATTCACATTCATTTGAAGTGTAGACGAGGAATACATAACGCTTCGCAAATCATGTTATATCTTACCATGAAACATAGAAATGAGATGCGATATCGCGTTTTAAGAAGCAGTAGAACACTATTGCTACGATAGGTAGACATTTGCAAACGCTATTTCCCAGCAAAGAAGTGTCGCATTTACATTCATTTGAAGTGTAGACGAGGAATACATAACACTTCGCAAATCATATTATATCTTACCATGAAACATAGAAATGAGATACGATATCGCGTTTTAAGAATCATAGGAACTCTATTGCTACGATACGTAGACATCTGCAAACGCTATTTCCTTGCAAAGAAGTGTCGCATTTACATTCATTTGAAGTGTAGGCGAGGAATACATGACACTTCGCAAATCATATTATATCTTACCATGAAACATAGAAATGAGATGCGATATCGCGTTTTAAGAAGCATTAGAACTCTATTGCTACGATACCTAGACATCTGCAGACGCTATTTCCTAGCAAGGAAGTGTCGCATTTACATTCATTTGTAGTGTAGACGAGGAATACATGACACTTCGCAAATCATATTATATCTTACCATGGAACATAGAAATGAGATGCGATATCGTGTTTTAAGAATCATAAGAACTCTATTGCTACGATACGTAGACATCTGCAAACGCTATTTCCTTGCAAGGAAGTGTCGCATTTACATTCATTTGAATCGTAGACGAGGAATGCATAACACTTCGCAATGAATATTACATCATATCATGAAATATAGAATTGAGATGCGATATCTTGTTTTAAGAAGCATTTGAACTCTATTGCTTCGATACGTAGACATCTGCAAACGCTATTTCCTAGCAAGGAAGTGTCGCATTTACATCCATTTGAATCGTAGACGAGGAATGCATAACACTTCGCAATGAATATTATATCTTATCATGAAACATAGATATGAGATGCAATATCTCGTTTCAAGAAGCATTTGAACTCTATTGCTTCGATACGTAGACATCTGCAAACGCTATTTCCTTGCAAGGAAGTGTCGCATTTACATTCATTTGAATTGTAGACGAGGAACACATAACACTTCGCAAATCATATTATATCTTACCATGAAACATAGAAATGAGATGCGATATCGCGTTTTTGGAAGCATTTGAACTCTATTGCTTCGATACGTAGACATCTGCAAACGCTATTTCCTAGCAAGGATGTGTCGCATTTACATTCATTTTAAGTGTAGGCGAGGAATACATGACACTTCGCAATGAATATTATATCTTATCAGGAAACATAGATATGAGATGCAATATCTCGTTTTAAGAAGCATTTGAACTCTATTGCTTCGATACGTAGACATCTGCAAACGCTATTTCCTAGCAAGGATGTGTCGCATTTACATTCATTTTAAGTGTAGGCGAGGAATACATGACACTTCGCAAATCATATTATATCTTACCATGAAACATAGAAATGAGATGCGATATCGCGTTTTAAGAAGCATTAGAACTCTATTGCTACGATACCTAGACATCTGCAGACGCTATTTCCTAGCAAGGAAGTATCTCATTTACAATCATTTGTAGTGTAGACGAGGAATACATGACACTTCGCAAATCATATTATATCTTACCATGAAACATAGAAATGATATGTGATATCGCGTTTTATGAAGCATTAGAACACTATTGCTACGAGACGTAGACATCTGCAATCGCTATTTCCTTGCAAGGAAGTGTCGCATTTACATTCGTTTGAAGTGTAGACGAGGAATACATAACACTTCGCAATGAATATTATATCTTATCATGAAACATAGATATGAGAAGCAATATCTCGTTTTAAGAAGCAGTAGAAAGCTATTGCTACGATACGTAGACATCTGCAAACGCTATTTCCTAGCGAGGAAGTATCGCATTCACATTCATTTGAAGTGTAGACGAGAAATACATGACACTTCGCAAATCATATTATATCTTACCATGAAACATAGGAATGAGATTCGATATCGCGTTTTAAGAAGCATTAGAAAGCTATTGCTACGATACGTAGACATCTGCAAACGCTATTTCCTAGCGAGGAAGTATCGCATTCACATTCATTTGAAGTGTAGACGAGGAATACATAACACTTCGCAAATCATGCTATATCTTACCATGAAACATAGAAATGAGATGCGATATCGCGTTTTAAGTATCATATGAATTCTATTGCTACGATACGTAGACATCTGCAATCGCTATTTCCTTGCAAGGAAGTGTCGCATTTACATTCATTTGAAGTGTAGACGAGCAATACATGATACTTCGCTAATCATATTATATCTTACCATGAAACATAGAAATGAGATGCGATATCGCGTTTTAAGAAGCATTAGAACACTATTGCTACGATAGGTAGACATTTGCAAACGCTATTTCCTAGCAAAGAAGTGTCGCATTTACATTCATTTGAAGTGTAGACGAGGAATACATAACACTTCGCAAATCATATTATATCTTACCATGAAGCATAGAAATGAGATGCGATATCGCGTTTTAAGAAGCATTAGAACTCTATTGCTACGATACGTAGACATCTGCAATCGCTATTTCCTAGCATGGAAGTGTCGCATTTACATTCATTTGAAGTGTAGACGAGGAATACATAACACTTCGCAATGAATATTATATCTCATCATGAAACATAGATATGAGATGCAATATCTCGTTTTAAGAAGCATTAGAAAGCTATTGCTACGATACATAGTCATCTGCAAACGCTAGTTCCTAGCGAGGAAGTATCGCATTCATATTCATTTGAAGTGTAGACGAGGAACACATAACACTTCGCAAATCATGTTATATCTTACCATGAAACATAGAAATGAGATGCGATATCGCGTTTTAAGAAGCATTAGAACTCTATTGCTACGATACGTAGACATCTGCAATCGCTATTTCCTAGCATGGAAGTGTCGCATTTACATTCATTTGAAGTGTAGACGAGGAATACATAACACTTCGCAATGAATATTATATCTCATCATGAAACATAGATATGAGATGCAATATCTCGTTTTAAGAAGCATTAGAAAGCTATTGCTACGATACATAGTCATCTGCAAACGCTAGTTCCTAGCGAGGAAGTATCGCATTCATATTCATTTGAAGTGTAGACGAGGAACACATAACACTTCGCAAATCATGTTATATCTTACCATGAAACATAGAAATGAGATGCGATATCGCGTTTTAAGAATCATATGAACTCTATTGCTACGATACGTAGAAATCTGCAATCGCTATTTCCTTGCAAGGAAGTGTCGCATTTACATTCATTTGAAGTGTAGACGAGGAATACATAACACTTCGCAAATCATATTATATCTTACCATGAAACATAGAAATGAGATGCGATATCGCGTTTTAAGAAGCATTAGAACTCTATTGCTACGATACGTAGATATCTTCAAACGCTATTTCCTAGCGAGGAAGTGTCGCATTTACATTCATTTGAAGTGTAGACGAGGAATACATAACACTTCGCAATGAATATTATATCTTATTATGAAACATAGATATGAGATGCAATATCTCGTTTTAAGAAGCATTAGAAAGCTATGACTACGATACGTAGACATCTGCTAACGCTATTTCCTAGCGAGGAAGTATCGCATTCACATTCATTTGAAGAGTAGACGAGGAATACATAACACTTCGCAAATCATGCTATATCTTACCATGAAACATAGAAATGAGATGCGATATCGCGTTTTAAGTATCATATGAACTCTATTGCTACGATACGTAGACATCTGCAATCGCTATTTCCTTCCAAGGAAGTGTCGCATTTACATTCATTTGAAGTGTAGACGAGCAATACATGATACTTCGCTAATCATATTATATCTTACCATGAAACATAGAAATGAGATGCGATATCGCGTTTTAAGAAGCATTAGAACACTATTGCTACGATAGGTAGACATTTGCAAACGCTATTTCCTAGCAAAGAAGTGTCGCATTTACATTCATTTGAAGTGTAGACGAGGAATACATAACACTTCGCAAATCATATTATATCTTACCATGAAGCATAGAAATGAGATGCGATATCGCGTTTTAAGAAGCATTACAACTCTATTGCTACGATACGTAGACATCTGCAATCGCTATTTCCTAGCAAGGAAGTGTCGCATTTACATTCATTTGAAGTGTAGACGAGGAATGCATAACACTTCGCAAATCATATTATGTCTTACCATGAAACATAGAAATGAGATGCGATATCGCGTTTTAAGAAGCATTAGAACACTATTGCTACGATAGGTAGACATTTGCAAACGCTATTTCCTAGCAAAGAAGTGTCGCATTTACATTCATTTGAAGTGTAGACGAGGAATACATAACACTTCGCATATCATATTATGTCTTACCATGAAGCATAGAAATGAGATGCGATATCGCGTTTTAAGAAGCATTACATCTCTATTGCTACGATACGTAGACATCTGCAATCGCTATTTCCTAGCAAGGAAGTGTCGCATTTACATTCATTTGAAGTGTAGACGAGGAATGCATAACACTTCGCAAATCATATTATGTCTTACCATGAAACATAGAAATGAGATGCGATATCGCGTTTTAAGAAGCACTAGAACTGTATTGCTACGATACCTAGATATCTGCAGACGCTATTTCCTAGCAAGGAAGTGTCGCATTTACATTCATTTGAAGTGTAGACGAGGAATACATAACACTTCGCAAATCATATTATATCTTACCATGAAACATAGAAATGAGATGCGATATCGCGTTTTAAGAAGCATTAGAACTCTATTGCTACGATACGTAGATATCTTCAAACGCTATTTCCTAGCGAGGAAGTGTCGCATTCACATTCATTTGAAGTGTAGACGAGGAATACATGGCACTTCGCAAATCATATTATATCTTACCATGAGACGTAGAAATGAGATGCAATATAGCGTTTTAAGAATCATAAGAACTCTATTGCTAAGATACGTAGACATCTGCAAACGCTATTTCCTTGCATGGAAGTGTCGCATTTACATTCATTTGAACCGTAGACGAGGAATGCATAACACTTCGCAATGAATATTATATCTTATCATGAAACATAGATATGAGATGCGATATCGCGTTATAAGTAGCATTAGAACTATATTGCTACGATACCTAGACATCTGCAGACGCTATTTCCTAGCAAGGAAGTGTCGCATTTACATTCATTTGAAGTGTAGACGAGGAATGCATAACACTTCGCAAATCATATTATGTCTTACCATGAAACATAGAAATGAGATGCGATATCGCGTTTTAAGAGGCACTAGAACTGTATTGCTACGATACCTAGATATCTGCAGACGCTATTTCCTAGCAAGGAAGTGTCGCATTTACATTCATTTGAAGTGTAGACGAGGAATACATAACACTTCGCAAATCATATTATATCTTACCATGAAACATAGAAATGAGATGCGATATCGCGTTCTAAGAAGCATTAGAACTCTATTGCTACGATACGTAGATATCTTCAAACGCTATTTCCTAGCGAGGAAGTGTCGCATTCACATTCATTTGAAGTGTAGACGAGGAATACATGGCACTTCGCAAATCATATTATATCTTACCATGAGACGTAGAAATGAGATGCAATATTGCGTTTTAAGAATCATAAGAACTCTATTGCTAAGATACGTAGACATCTGCAAACGCTATTTCCTTGCATGGAAGTGTCGCATTTACATTCATTTGAACCGTAGACGAGGAATGCATAACACTTCGCAATGAATATTATATCTTATCATGAAACATAGATATGAGATGCGATATCGCGTTATAAGTAGCATTAGAACTATATTGCTACGATACCTAGACATCTGCAGACGCTATTTCCTAGCAAGGAAGTGTCGCATTTACATTCACTTGAAGTGTAGACGAGGAATACATGATACTTCGCTAATCATATTATATCTTACCATGAAACATAGAAATGAGATGCGATATCGCGTTTTAAGAAGCAGTAGAACACTATGCTTACGATAGGTAGACATTTGCAAACGCTATTTCCCAGCAAAGAAGTGTCGCATTTACATTCATTTGAAGTGTAGACGAGGAATACATAACACTTCGCAAATCATATTATATCTTACCATGAAACATAGAAATGAGATTTGATATCGCGTTTTAAGAAGCATTAGAACTCTATTGCTACGATACGTAGACATCTGCAAACGCTATTTCCTAGCGAGGAAGTGTCGCATTCACATTCATTTGAATTGTAGACGAGGAATACATAACACTTCGCAAATCATATTATATCTTACCATGAAACGTAGAAGTGAGATGCAATATAGCGTTTTTAGAATCATAAGAACTCTATTGCTACGATACGTAGACATCTGCAAATGCTATTTCCTTGCATGGAAGTGTCGCATTTACATTCATTTGAATCGTAGACGAGGAATGCATAACACTTCGCAATGAATATTATATCTTATCATCAAACATAGATATGAGATGCAATATCTCGTTTTAAGAAGCATTAGAAAGCTATTGCTACGATACGTAGACATCTGCAAACGCTTTTTCCTAGCGAGGAAGTATCGCATTCACATTCATTTGATGTGTAGACGAGGAATACATAACACTTCGCAAATCATATTATATCTTACCATGAAGCATTGAAATGAGATGCGATGTCGCGTTTTAAGAAGCATTAGAACTCGATTGCTACGATACCTAGACATCTGCAGACGCTATTTCCTAGCAAGGAAGTGTCGCATTTACAATCATTTGAAGTGTAGACGAGGAATACGTGATACTTCGCAAATCATATTATATCTTACCATGAAACATAGAAATGAGATGCGATATCGCGTTTTGAGAAGCATTAGAACACTATTGCTACGACAGGTAGACATTTGCAAACGCTATTTCCTAGCAAGGAAGTGTCGCATTTACATTCATTTGAAGTGTAGACGAGGAATACATATCACTTCGCAAATCATATTATATCTTATCATGAAACATAGAAATGAGATGCGATATCGCGTTTTAAGAAGCATTAGAACTCTATTGCTACGATACGTACTCATCTGCAAACGCTATTTCCTAGCGAGGAAGTGTCGCATTCACATTCATTTGAAGTGTAGACGAGGAATACATGACACTTCGCAAATCATATTATATCTTACCATGAAACATAGAAATGGGATTCGATATCGCGTTTTAAGAAGCATTAGAAAGCTATTGCTACGATACGTAGATATCAGCAAACGCTATTTCCTAGCGAGGAAGTATCGCATTCACATTCATTTGAAGTGTAGACGAGGAATACATAACGCTTCGCAAATCATGTTATATCTTACCATGAAACGTAGAAGTGAGATGCAATATAGCGTTTTTAGAATCATAAGAACTCTATTGCTACGATATGTAGACATCTGCAATCGCTATTTCCTTGCAAGGAAGTGTCGCATTAACATTCATTTGAAGTGTAGACGAGGAATACATGATACTTCGCAAATCATATTATATCTTCACATGAAACATAGAAATGAGATGCGATATCGCGTTTTAAGAAGCATTAGAACACTATTTATACGATAGGTAGACATTTGCAAACGCTATTTCCTAGCAAAGAAGTGTCGCATTTACATTCATTTGATGTGTAGACGAGGAATACATAACACTTCGCAAATCATATTATATCTTACCATGAAGCATTGAAATGAGATGCGATGTCGCGTTTTAAGAAGCATTAGAACTCTATTGCTACGATACCTAGACATCTGCAGACGCTATTTCCTAGCAAGGAAGTGTCGCATTTACAATCATTTGAAGTGTAGACGAGGAATACGTGATACTTCGCAAATCATATTATATCTTACCACGAAACATAGAAATGAGATGCGATATCGCGTTTTGAGAAGCATTAGAACACTATTGCTACGACAGGTAGACATTTGCAAACGCTATTTCCTAGCAAAGAAGTGTCGCATTTACATTCATTTGAAGTGTAGACGAGGAATACATAACACATCGCAAATCATATTATATCTTATCATGAAACATAGAAATGAGACGCGATATCGCGTTTTAAGAAGCATTAGAACTCTATTGCTACGATACGTAGACAACTGCAAACGCTATTGCCTAGCGAGGAAGTGTCGCATTCACATTCATTTGAAGTGTAGACGAGGAATACATGACACTTCGCAAATCATATTATATCTTACCATGAAACATAGAAATGAGATGCGATATCGCGTTTTAAGAAGCATTAGAACACTCTTGCTACGATAGGTAGACATTTGCAAACGCTATTTCCTAGCAAAGAAGTGTCGCATTTACATTCATTTGAAGTGTATACGAGGAATACATAACACTTCGCAAATCATATTATATCTTACCATGAAACATAGAAATGACATGCGATATTGCGTTTTAAGAAGCATTAGAACTCTATTGCTACGATACCTAGACATCTGCAGACGCTATTTACTAGCAAGGAAGTGTCGCATTTACATTCATTTGAAGTGTAGACGAGGAATACATGATACTTCGCAAATCATATTATATCTATACCATGAAACATAGAAATGAGATTCGATATCGCGTTTTAAGAAGCATTAGAAAGCTATTGCTACGATACGTAGATATCTGCAAACGCTATTTCCTAGCGAGGAAGTATCGCATTCACATTCATTTGAAGTGTAGACGAGGAATACATAACACTTCGCAAATCATGTTATATCTTACCATGAAACATAGAAATGAGATGCGATATCGCGTTTTAAGAATCATATGAACTCTATTGCTACGATACGTAGACATCTGCAATCGCTATTTCCTTGCAAGGAAGTGTCGCATTTACTTTCATTTGAAATGTAGACGAGGAATACATAACACTTCGCAAATCATATTATATCTTACCATGAAACATAGAAATGAGATGCGATATCGCGTTTTAAGAAGCATTAGAACACTATTGCTGCGATAGGTAGACATTTGCAAACGCTATTTCCCTGCAAGGAAGTGTCACATTTACATTCATTTGAATCGTAGACGGGGAATGCATAACACTTCGCAATGAATATTATATCTCATCATGAAACATAGATATGAGATGCAATATCTCGTTTTAAGAAGCGTTTGAACTCTATTGCTTCGATACGTAGACATCTGCAAAAGCTATTCCCTAGCAAGGAAGTGTCGCATTTACATTCATTTGAAGTGTAGACGAGGAATACATGATCCTTCGCAAATCATATTATATCTATACCATGAAACATAGAAATGAGATTCGATATCGCGTTTTAAGAAGCATTAGAACACTATTGCTACGATAGGTAGACATTTGCAAACGCTATTTCCTAGCAAAGAAGTGTCGCATTTACATTCATTTGAAGTGTATACGAGGAATACATAACACTTCGCAAATCATATTATATCTTACCATGAAACATAGAAATGACATGCGATATTGCGTTTTAAGAAGCATTAGAACTCTACTGCTACGATACCTAGACATCTGCAGACGCTATTTACTAGCAAGGAAGTGTCGCATTTACATTCATTTGAAGTGTAGACGAGGAATACATGATACTTCGCAAATCATATTATATCTATACCATGAAACATAGAAATGAGATTCGATATCGCGTTTTAAGAAGCATTAGAAAGCTATTGCTACGACACGTAGATATCTGCAAACGCTATTTCCTAGCGAGGAAGTATCGCATTCACATTCATTTGAAGTGTAGACGAGGAATACATAACACTTCGCAAATCATGTTATATCTTACCATGAAACATAGAAATGAGATGCGATATCGCGTTTTAAGAATCATATGAACTCTATTGCTACGATACGTAGACATCTGCAATCGCTATTTCCTTGCAAGGAAGTGTCGCATTTACTTTCATTTGAAATGTAGACGAGGAATACATAACACTTCGCAAATCATATTATATCTTACCAAGAAACATAGAAATGAGATGCGATATCGCGTTTTAAGAAGCATTAGAACACTATTGCTGCGATAGGTAGACATTTGCAAACGCTATTTCCCTGCAAGGAAGTGTCACATTTACATTCATTTGAATCGTAGACGGGGAATGCATAACACTTCGCAATGAATATTACATCTCATCATGAAACATAGATATGAGATGCAATATCTCGTTTTAAGAAGCGTTTGAACTCTATTGCTTCGATACGTAGACATCTGCAAAAGCTATTCCCTAGCAAGGAAGTGTCGCATTTACATTCATTTGAAGTGTAGACGAGGAATACATGATCCTTCGCAAACCATATTATATCTATACCATGAAACATAGAAATGAGATTCGATATCGCGTTTTAAGAAGCATTAGAAAGCTATTGCTACGACACGTAGATATCTGCAAACGCTATTTCCTAGCGAGGAAGTATCGCATTCACATTCATTTGAAGTGTAGACGAGGAATACATAACACTTCGCAAATCATGTTATATCTTACCATGAAACATAGAAATGAGATGCGATATCGCGTTTTAAGAATCATATGAACTCTATTGCTACAATACGTAGACATCTGCAATCGCTATTTCCTTGCAAGGAAGTGTCGCATTTACATTCATTTGATGTGTAGGCGAGGAATACATAACACTTCGCAAATCATATTATATCTTACCATGAAACATAGAAATGAGATGCGATATCGCGTTTTAAGAAGCATTAGAACACTATTGCTACGATAGGTAGACATTTGCAAACGCTATTTCCTTGCATGGAAGTGTCGCATTTACATTCATTTGAAACGTAGACGAGGAATGCATAACACTTCGCAATGAATATTATATCTTATCATGAAACATATATATGAGATGCAATATCTCGTTTTAAGAAGCATTTGAACTCTATTGCTACGATACCTAGACATCTGCAGACGCTATTTCCTAGCAAGGAAGTGTCGCATTTACATTCATTTCAAGTGTAGACGAGGAATACATGATACTTCGCAAATCATATTATATCTATACCATGAAACATAGAAATGAGATTCGATATCGCGTTTTAAGAAGCATTAGAAAGCTATTGCTACGATACGTAGATATCTGCAAACGCTATTTCCTAGCGAGGAAGTATCGCATTCACATTCATTTGAAGTGTAGACGAGGAATACATAACACTTCGCAAATCATGTTATATCTTACCATGAAACATAGAAATGAGATGCGATATCGCGTTTTAAGAATCATATGAACTCTATTGCTACGATACGTAGACATCTGCAATCGCTATTTCCTTGCAAGGAAGTGTCGCATTTACATTCATTTGAAGTGTAGACGAGGAATACATGATACTTCGCAAATCATATTATATCTTACCATGAAACATAGAAATGAGATGCGATATCGCGTTTTAAGAAGAATTAGAACTCTATTGCTACGATACGTAGACATCTGCTAACGCTATTTCCTTGCAAGGAAGTGTCGCATTTACATTCATTTGAATCGTAGACGAGGAATACATAACACTTCGCAAATCATATTATATCTTACCATGAAGCATAGAAATGAGATGCGATATCGCGTTTTAAGTAGCATTAGAACTCTATTGCTACGATACCTAGACATCGGCAGACGCTATTTCCTAGCAAGGAAGTGTCGCATTTACATTCATTTGAAGTGTAGACGAGGAATACATGATACTTCGCAAATCATATTATATCTTACCATGAAGCATAGAAATGAGATTCGATATCGCGTTTTAAGAAGCATTAGAAAGCTATTGCTACGATACGTAGACATCTGCAAACGCTATTTCCTAGCGAGGAAGTATCGCATTCACATTCATTTGAAGTGTAGACGAGGAGTACATAACACTTCGCAAATCATGTTATATCTTACCATGAAACATAGAAATGAGATGCGATATCGCGTTTTAAGAATCATATGAACTCTATTGCCACGATACGTACACATCTGCAATCGCTATTTCCTTGCAAGGAAGTGTCGCATTTACATTCATTTGAAGAGTAGACGAGGAATACATAACACTTCGCAAATCATATTATATCTTATCATGAAACATAGAAATGAGATGCGATATCGCGTTTTAAGAAGCATTAGAACTCTATTGCTACGATACGTAGACAACTGCAAACGCTATTTCCTAGCGAGGAAGTGTCGCATTCACATTCATTTGAAGTGTAGACGAGGAATACATGACACTTCGCAAATCATATTATATCTTACCATGAAACATAGAAATGAGATGCGATATCGCGTTTTAAGAAGAATTAGAACACTATTGCTACGATAGGTAGACATTTGCAAACGCTATTTCCTAGCAAAGAAGTGTCGCATTTACATTCATTTGAAGTGTATACGAGGAATACATAACACTTCGCAAATCATATTATATCTTACCATGAAACATAGAAATGACATGCGATATTGCGTTTTAAGAAGCATTAGAACTCTATTGCTACGATACCTAGACATCTGCAGACGCTATTTACTAGCAAGGAAGTGTCGCATTTACATTCATTTGAAGTGTAGACGAGGAATACATGATACTTCGCAAATCATATTATATCTATACCATGAAACATAGAAATGAGATTCGATATCGCGTTTTAAGAAGCACTAGAAAGCTATTGCTACGATACGTAGATATCTGCAAACGCTATTTCCTAGCGAGGAAGTATCGCATTCACATTCATTTGAAGTGTAGACGAGGAACACATAACTCTTCGCAAATCATGTTATATCTTACCATGAAACATAGAAATGAGATGCGATATCGCGTTTTAAGAATCATATGAACTCTATTGCTACGATACGTAGACATCTGCAATCGCTATTTCCTTGCAAGGAAGTGTCGCATTTACTTTCATTTGAAATGTAGACGAGGAATACATAACACTTCGCAAATCATATTATATCTTACCATGAAACATAGAAATGAGATGCGATATCGCGTTTTAAGAAGCATTAGAACACTATTGCTGCGATAGGTAGACATTTGCAAACGCTATTTCCCTGCAAGGAAGTGTCACATTTACATTCATTTGAATCGTAGACGGGGAATGCATAACACTTCGCAATGAATATTATATCTCATCATGAAACATAGATATGAGATGCAATATCTCGTTTTAAGAAGCGTTTGAACTCTATTGCTTCGATACGTAGACATCTGCAAAAGCTATTCCCTAGCAAGGAAGTGTCGCATTTACATTCATTTGAAGTGTAGACGAGGAATACATGATCCTTCGCAAATCATATTATATCTATACCATGAAACATAGAAATGAGATTCGATATCGCGTTTTAAGAAGCATTAGAAAGCTATTGCTACGACACGTAGATATCTGCAAACGCTATTTCCTAGCGAGGAAGTATCGCATTCACATTCATTTGAAGTGTAGACGAGGAATACATAACGCTTCGCAAATCATGTTATATCTTACCATGAAACATAGAAATGAGATGCGATATCGCGTTTTAAGAAGCAGTAGAACACTATTGCTACGATAGGTAGACATTTGCAAACGCTATTTCCCAGCAAAGAAGTGTCGCATTTACATTCATTTGAAGTGTAGACGAGGAATACATAACACTTCGCAAATCATATTATATCTCACCATGAAACATAGAAATGAGATGCGATATCGCGTTTTATGAAGCATTAGAACTCTATTGCTACGATACGTAGACATCTGCAAACGCTATTTCCTAGCGAGGAAGTGTCGCATTCACATTCATTTGAATTGTAGACGAGGATTACATAACACTTCGCAAATCATATTATATCTTACCATGAAACGTAGAAGTGAGATGCAATATAGCGTTTTTAGAATCATAAGAACTCTATTGCTACGATACGTAGACATCTGCAATCGCTATTTCCTTGCAAGGAAGTGTCGCATTAACATTCATTTGAAGTGTAGACGAGGAATACATGATACTTCGCAAATCATATTATATCTTCACATGAAACATAGAAATGAGATGCGATATCGCGTTTTAAGAAGAATTAGAACACTATTTCTACGATAGGTAGACATTTGCAAACGCTATTTCCTAGCAAAGAAGTGTCGCATTTACATTCATTTGATGTGTAGACGAGGAATACATAACACTTCGCAAATCATATTATATCTTACCATGAAGCATTGAAATGAGATGCGATGTCGCGTTTTAAGAAGCATTAGAACTCTATTGCTACGATACCTAGACATCTGCAGACGCTATTTCCTAGCAAGGAAGTGTCGCATTTACAATCATTTGAAGTGTAGACGAGGAATACGTGATACTTCGCAAATCATATTATATCTTACCACGAAACATAGAAATGAGATGCGATATCGCGTTTTGAGAAGCATTAGAACACTATTGCTACGACAGGTAGACATTTGCAAACGCTATTTCCTAGCAAAGAAGTGTCGCATTTACATTCATTTGAAGTGTAGACGAGGAATACATAACACATCGCAAATCATATTATATCTTATCATGAAACATAGAAATGAGATGCGATATCGCGTTTTAAGAAGCATTAGAACTCTATTGCTACGATACGTAGACATCTGCAAACGCTATTTCCTTGCATGGAAGTGTCGCATTTACATTCATTTGAAACGTAGACGAGGAATGCATAACACTTCGCAATGAATATTATATCTTATCATGAAACATAGATATGAGATGCAATATCTCGTTTTAAGAAGAATTTGAACTCTATTGCTACGATACCTAGACATCTGCAGACGCTATTTCCTAGCAAGGAAGTGTCGCATTTACATTCATTTGAAGTGTAGACGAGGAATACATGATACTTCGCAAATCATATTATATCTATACCATGAAACATAGAAATGAGATTCGATATCGCGTTTTAAGAAGCATTAGAAAGCTATTGCTACGATACGTAGATATCTGCAAACGCTATTTCCTAGCGAGGAAGTATCGCATTCACATTCATTTGAAGTGTAGACGAGGAATACATAACACTTCGCAAATCATGTTATATCTTACCATGAAACATAGAAATGAGATGCGATATCGCGTTTTAAGAATCATATGAACTCTATTGCTACGATACGTAGACATCTGCAATCGCTATTTCCTTGCAAGGAAGTGTCGCATTTACATTCATTTGAAGTGTAGACGAGGAATACATGATACTTCGCAAATCATATTATATCTTACCATGAAACATAGAAATGAGATGCGATATCGCGTTTTAAGAAGAATTAGAACTCTATTGCTACGATACGTAGACATCTGCAAACGCTATTTCCTTGCAAGGAAGTGTCGCATTTACATTCATTTGAATCGTAGACGAGGAATACATAACACTTCGCAAATCATATTATATCTTACCATGAAGCATAGAAATGAGATGCGATATCGCGTTTTAAGTAGCATTAGAACTCTATTGCTACGATACCTAGACATCGGCAGACGCTATTTCCTAGCAAGGAAGTGTCGCATTTACATTCATTTGAAGTGTAGACGAGGAATACATGATACTTCGCAAATCATATTATATCTTACCATGAAGCATAGAAATGAGATTCGATATCGCGTTTTAAGAAGCATTAGAAAGCTATTGCTACGATACGTAGACATCTGCAAACGCTATTTCCTAGCGAGGAAGTATCGCATTCACATTCATTTGAAGTGTAGACGAGGAGTACATAACACTTCGCAAATCATGTTATATCTTACCATGAAACATAGAAATGAGATGCGATATCGCGTTTTAAGAATCATAAGAACTCTATTGCTACGATACGTAGACATCTGCAAACGCTATTTCCTTGCATGGAAGTGTCGCATTTACATTCATTTGAAACGTAGACGAGGAATGCATAACACTTCGCAATGAATATTATATCTTATCATAAAACATAGATATGAGATGCAATATCGCGTTTTAAGAAGAATTAGAACTCTATTGCTACGATACGTAGACATCTGCAAACGCTATTTCCTTGCAAGGAAGTGTCGCATTTACATTCATTTGAATCGTAGACGAGGAATACATAACACTTCGCAAATCATATTATATCTTACCATGAAGCATAGAAATGAGATGCGATATCGCGTTTTAAGTAGCATTAGAACTCTATTGCTACGATACCTAGACATCGGCAGACGCTATTTCCTAGCAAGGAAGTGTCGCATTTACATTCATTTGAAGTGTAGACGAGGAATACATGATACTTCGCAAATCATATTATATCTTACCATGAAGCATAGAAATGAGATTCGATATCGCGTTTTAAGAAGCATTAGAAAGCTATTGCTACGATACGTAGACATCTGCAAACGCTATTTCCTAGCGAGGAAGTATCGCATTCACATTCATTTGAAGTGTAGACGAGGAGTACATAACACTTCGCAAATCATGTTATATCTTACCATGAAACATAGAAATGAGATGCGATATCGCGTTTTAAGAATCATAAGAACTCTATTGCTACGATACGTAGACATCTGCAAACGCTATTTCCTTGCATGGAAGTGTCGCATTTACATTCATTTGAAACGTAGACGAGGAATGCATAACACTTCGCAATGAATATTATATCTTATCATGAAACATAGATATGAGATGCAATATCTCGTTTTAAGAAGAATTTGAACTCAATTGCTACGATACCTAGACATCTGCAGACGCTATTTCCTAGCAAGGAAGTGTCGCATTTACATTCATTTGAAGTGTAGACGAGGAATACATGATACTTCGCAAATCATATTATATCTATACCATGAAACATAGAAATGAGATTCGATATCGCGTTTTAAGAAGCATTAGAAAGCTATTGCTACGATACGTAGATATCTGCAAACGCTATTTCCTAGCGAGGAAGTATCGCATTCACATTCATTTGAAGTGTAGACGAGGAATACATAACACTTCGCAAATCATGTTATATCTTACCATGAAACATAGAAATGAGATGCGATATCGCGTTTTAAGAATCATATGAACTCTATTGCTACGATACGTAGACATCTGCAATCGCTATTTCCTTGCAAGGAAGTGTCGCATTTACATTCATTTGAAGTGTAGACGAGGAATACATGATACTTCGCAAATCATATTATATCTTACCATGAAACATAGAAATGAGATGCGATATCGCGTTTTAAGAAGAATTAGAACTCTATTGCTACGATACGTAGACATCTGCAAACGCTATTTCCTTGCAAGGAAGTGTCGCATTTACATTCATTTGAATCGTAGACGAGGAATACATAACACTTCGCAAATCATATTATATCTTACCATGAAGCATAGAAATGAGATGCGATATCGCGTTTTAAGTAGCATTAGAACTCTATTGCTACGATAGCTAGACATCGGCAGACGCTATTTCCTAGCAAGGAAGTGTCGCATTTACATTCATTTGAAGTGTAGACGAGGAATACATGATACTTCGCAAATCATATTATATCTTACCATGAAGCATAGAAATGAGATTCGATATCGCGTTTTAAGAAGCATTAGAAAGCTATTGCTACGATACGTAGACATCTGCAAACGCTATTTCCTAGCGAGGAAGTATCGCATTCACATTCATTTGAAGTGTAGACGAGGAGTACATAACACTTCGCAAATCATGTTATATCTTACCATGAAACATAGAAATGAGATGCGATATCGCGTTTTAAGAATCATATGAACTCTATTGCCACGATACGTACACATCTGCAATCGCTATTTCCTTGCAAGGAAGTGTCGCATTTACATTCATTTGAAGAGTAGACGAGGAATACATAACACTTCGCAAATCATATTATATCTTATCATGAAACATAGAAATGAGATGCGATATCGCGTTTTAAGAAGCATTAGAACTCTATTGCTACGATACGTAGACAACTGCAAACGCTATTTCCTAGCGAGGAAGTGTCGCATTCACATTCATTTGAAGTGTAGACGAGGAATACATGACACTTCGCAAATCATATTATATCTTACCATGAAACATAGAAATGAGATGCGATATCGCGTTTTAAGAAGAATTAGAACACTATTGCTACGATAGGTAGACATTTGCAAACGCTATTTCCTAGCAAAGAAGTGTCGCATTTACATTCATTTGAAGTGTATACGAGGAATACATAACACTTCGCAAATCATATTATATCTAACCATGAAACATAGAAATGACATGCGATATTGCGTTTTAAGAAGCATTAGAACTCTATTGCTACGATACCTAGACATCTGCAGACGCTATTTACTAGCAAGGAAGTGTCGCATTTACATTCATTTGAAGTGTAGACGAGGAATACATGATACTTCGCAAATCATATTATATCTATACCATGAAACATAGAAATGAGATTCGATATCGCGTTTTAAGAAGCATTAGAAAGCTATTGCTACGATACTTAGATATCTGCAAACGCTATTTCCTAGCGAGGAAGTATCGCATTCACATTCATTTGAAGTGTAGACGAGGAACACGTAACACTTCGCAAATCATGTTATATCTTACCATGAAACATAGAAATGAGATGCGATATCGCGTTTTAAGAATCATATGAACTCTATTGCTACGATACGTAGACATCTGCAATCGCTATTTCCTTGCAAGGAAGTGTCGCATTTACTTTCATTTGAAATGTAGACGAGGAATACATAACACTTCGCAAATCATATTATATCTTACCATGAAACATAGAAATGAGATGCGATATCGCGTTTTAAGAAGCATTAGAACACTATTGCTGCGATAGGTAGACATTTGCAAACGCTATTTCCCTGCAAGGAAGTGTCACATTTACATTCATTTGAATCGTAGACGGGAAATGCATAACACTTCGCAATGAATATTATATCTCATCATGAAACATAGATATGAGATGCAATATCTCGTTTTAAGAAGCGTTTGAACTCTATTGCTTCGATACGTAGACATCTGCAAAAGCTATTCCCTAGCAAGGAAGTGTCGCATTTACATTCATTTGAAGTGTAGACGAGGAATACATGATCCTTCGCAAATCATATTATATCTATACCATGAAACATAGAAATGAGATTCGATATCGCGTTTTAAGAAGCATTAGAAAGCTATTGCTACGACACGTAGATATCTGCAAACGCTATTTCCTAGCGAGGAAGTATCGCATTCACATTAATTTGAAGTGTAGACGAGGAATACATAACGCTTCGCAAATCATGTTATATCTTACCATGAAACATAGAAATGAGATGCGATATCGCGTTTTAAGAAGCAGTAGAACACTATTGCTACGATAGGTAGACATTTGCAAACGCTATTTCCCAGCAAAGGAGTGTCGCATTTACATTCATTTGAAGTGTAGACGAGGAATACATAACACTTCGCAAATCATATTATATCTTACCATGAAACATAGAAATGAGATGCGATATCGCGTTTTATGAAGCATTAGAACTCTATTGCTACGATACGTAGACATCTGCAAACGCTATTTCCTAGCGAGGAAGTGTCGCATTCACATTCATTTGAATTGTAGACGAGGAATACATAACACTTCGCAAATCATATTATATCTTACCATGAAACGTAGAAGTGAGATGCAATATAGCGTTTTTAGAATCATAAGAACTCTATTGCTACGATACGTAGACATCTGCAATCGCTATTTCCTTGCAAGGAAGTGTCGCATTAACATTCATTTGAAGTGTAGACGAGGAATACATGATACTTCGCAAATCATATTATATCTTCACATGAAACATAGAAATGAGATGCGATATCGCGTTTTAAGAAGCATCAGAAATTCAATGCTACGATACGTAGACATCTGCAAACGCTATTTCCTTGCAAAGAAGTGTCGCATTTACATTCATTTGAAGTGTAGACAAGGAATACATAGCACTTCGCAAATCATATTATATCTTACCATGAAGCATTGAAATGAGATGCGATGTCGCGTTTTAAGAAGCATTAGAACTCTATTGCTACGATACCTAGACATCTGCAGACGCTATTTCCTAGCAAGGAAGTGTCGCATTTACAATCATTTGAAGTGTAGACGAGGAATACGTGATACTTCGCAAATCATATTATATCTTACCACGAAACATAGAAATGAGATGCGATATCGCGTTTTGAGAAGCATTAGAACACTATTGCTACGACAGGTAGACATTTGCAAACGCTATTTCCTAGCAAAGAAGTGTCGCATTTACATTCATTTGAAGTGTGGACGAGGAATACATAACACATCGCAAATCATATTATATCTTATCATGAAACATAGAAATGAGATGCGATATCGCGTTTTAAGAAGCATTAGAACTCTATTGCTACGATACGTAGACAACTGCAAACGCTATTTCCTAGCGAGGAAGTGTCGCATTCACATTCATTTGAAGTGTAGACGAGGAATACATGACACTTCGCAAATCATATTATATCTTACCATGAAACATAGAAATGAGATGCGATATCGCGTTTTAAGAAGCATTAGAGCACTATTGCTACGATAGGTAGACATTTGCAAACGCTATTTCCTAGCAAAGAAGTGTCGCATTTACATTCATTTGAAGTGTAGACGAGGAATACATAACACTTCGCAAATCATATTATATCTTACCATAAAACATAGAAATGACATGCGATATTGCGTTTTAAGAAGCATTAGAACTCTATTGCTACGATACCTAGACATCTGCAGACGCTATTTCCTAGCAAGGAAGTGTCGCATTTACATTCATTTGAAGTGTAGACGAGGAATACATGATACTTCGCAAATCATATTATATCTATACCATGAAACATAGAAATGAGATTCGATATCGCGTTTTAAGAAGCATTAGAAAGCTATTGCTACGATACGTAGATATCTGCAAACGCTATTTCCTAGCGAGGAAGTATCGCATTCACATTCATTTGAAGCGTAGACGAGGAATACATAACACTTCGCAAATCATGTTATATCTTACCATGAAACATAGAAATGAGATGCGATATCGCGTTTTAAGAATCATATGAACTCTATTGCTACGATACGTAGACATCTGCAATCGCTATTTCCTTGCAAGGAAGTGTCGCATTTACATTCATTTGAAGTGTAGACGAGGAATACATGATACTTCGCAAATCATATTATATCTTACCATGAAACATAGAAATGAGATGCGATATCGCGTTTTAAGAAGAATTAGAACTCTATTGCTACGATACGTAGACATCTGCAAACGCTATTTCCTTGCAAGGAAGTGTCGCATTTACATTCATTTGAATCGTAGACGAGGAATACATAACACTTCGCAAATCATATTATATCTTACCATGAAGCATAGAAATGAGATGCGATATCGCGTTTTAAGTAGCATTAGAACTCTATTGCTACGATACCTAGACATCGGCAGACGCTATTTCCTAGCAAGGAAGTGTCGCATTTACATTCATTTGAAGTGTAGACGAGGAATACATGATACTTCGCAAATCATATTATATCTTACCATGAAGCATAGAAATGAGATTCGATATCGCGTTTTAAGAAGCATTAGAAAGCTATTGCTACGATACGTAGACATCTGCAAACGCTATTTCCTAGCGAGGAAGTATCGCATTCACATTCATTTGAAGTGTAGACGAGGAGTACATAACACTTCGCAAATCATGTTATATCTTACCATGAAACATAGAAATGAGATGCGATATCGCGTTTTAAGAATCATAAGAACTCTATTGCTACGATACGTAGACATCTGCAAACGCTATTTCCTTGCATGGAAGTGTCGCATTTACATTCATTTGAAACGTAGACGAGGAATGCATAACACTTCGCAATGAATATTATATCTTATCATGAAACATAGATATGAGATGCAATATCTCGTTTTAAGAAGAATTTGAACTCAATTGCTACGATACCTAGACATCTGCAGACGCTATTTCCTAGCAAGGAAGTGTCGCATTTACATTCATTTGAAGTGTAGACGAGGAATACATGATACTTCGCAAATCATATTATATCTATACCATGAAACATAGAAATGAGATTCGATATCGCGTTTTAAGAAGCATTAGAAAGCTATTGCTACGATACGTAGATATCTGCAAACGCTATTTCCTAGCGAGGAAGTATCGCATTCACATTCATTTGAAGTGTAGACGAGGAATACATAACACTTCGCAAATCATGTTATATCTTACCATGAAACATAGAAATGAGATGCGATATCGCGTTTTAAGAATCATATGAACTCTATTGCTACGATACGTAGACATCTGCAATCGCTATTTCCTTGCAAGGAAGTGTCGCATTTACATTCATTTGAAGTGTAGACGAGGAATACATGATACTTCGCAAATCATATTATATCTTACCATGAAACATAGAAATGAGATGCGATATCGCGTTTTAAGAAGAATTAGAACTCTATTGCTACGATACGTAGACATCTGCAAACGCTATTTCCTTGCAAGGAAGTGTCGCATTTACATTCATTTGAATCGTAGACGAGGAATACATAACACTTCGCAAATCATATTATATCTTACCATGAAGCATAGAAATGAGATGCGATATCGCGTTTTAAGTAGCATTAGAACTCTATTGCTACGATAGCTAGACATCGGCAGACGCTATTTCCTAGCAAGGAAGTGTCGCATTTACATTCATTTGAAGTGTAGACGAGGAATACATGATACTTCGCAAATCATATTATATCTTACCATGAAGCATAGAAATGAGATTCGATATCGCGTTTTAAGAAGCATTAGAAAGCTATTGCTACGATACGTAGACATCTGCAAACGCTATTTCCTAGCGAGGAAGTATCGCATTCACATTCATTTGAAGTGTAGACGAGGAGTACATAACACTTCGCAAATCATGTTATATCTTACCATGAAACATAGAAATGAGATGCGATATCGCGTTTTAAGAATCATATGAACTCTATTGCCACGATACGTACACATCTGCAATCGCTATTTCCTTGCAAGGAAGTGTCGCATTTACATTCATTTGAAGAGTAGACGAGGAATACATAACACTTCGCAAATCATATTATATCTTATCATGAAACATAGAAATGAGATGCGATATCGCGTTTTAAGAAGCATTAGAACTCTATTGCTACGATACGTAGACAACTGCAAACGCTATTTCCTAGCGAGGAAGTGTCGCATTCACATTCATTTGAAGTGTAGACGAGGAATACATGACACTTCGCAAATCATATTATATCTTACCATGAAACATAGAAATGAGATGCGATATCGCGTTTTAAGAAGAATTAGAACACTATTGCTACGATAGGTAGACATTTGCAAACGCTATTTCCTAGCAAAGAAGTGTCGCATTTACATTCATTTGAAGTGTATACGAGGAATACATAACACTTCGCAAATCATATTATATCTAACCATGAAACATAGAAATGACATGCGATATTGCGTTTTAAGAAGCATTAGAACTCTATTGCTACGATACCTAGACATCTGCAGACGCTATTTACTAGCAAGGAAGTGTCGCATTTACATTCATTTGAAGTGTAGACGAGGAATACATGATACTTCGCAAATCATATTATATCTATACCATGAAACATAGAAATGAGATTCGATATCGCGTTTTAAGAAGCATTAGAAAGCTATTGCTACGATACTTAGATATCTGCAAACGCTATTTCCTAGCGAGGAAGTATCGCATTCACATTCATTTGAAGTGTAGACGAGGAACACGTAACACTTCGCAAATCATGTTATATCTTACCATGAAACATAGAAATGAGATGCGATATCGCGTTTTAAGAATCATATGAACTCTATTGCTACGATACGTAGACATCTGCAATCGCTATTTCCTTGCAAGGAAGTGTCGCATTTACTTTCATTTGAAATGTAGACGAGGAATACATAACACTTCGCAAATCATATTATATCTTACCATGAAACATAGAAATGAGATGCGATATCGCGTTTTAAGAAGCATTAGAACACTATTGCTGCGATAGGTAGACATTTGCAAACGCTATTTCCCTGCAAGGAAGTGTCACATTTACATTCATTTGAATCGTAGACGGGAAATGCATAACACTTCGCAATGAATATTATATCTCATCATGAAACATAGATATGAGATGCAATATCTCGTTTTAAGAAGCGTTTGAACTCTATTGCTTCGATACGTAGACATCTGCAAAAGCTATTCCCTAGCAAGGAAGTGTCGCATTTACATTCATTTGAAGTGTAGACGAGGAATACATGATCCTTCGCAAATCATATTATATCTATACCATGAAACATAGAAATGAGATTCGATATCGCGTTTTAAGAAGCATTAGAAAGCTATTGCTACGACACGTAGATATCTGCAAACGCTATTTCCTAGCGAGGAAGTATCGCATTCACATTAATTTGAAGTGTAGACGAGGAATACATAACGCTTCGCAAATCATGTTATATCTTACCATGAAACATAGAAATGAGATGCGATATCGCGTTTTAAGAAGCAGTAGAACACTATTGCTACGATAGGTAGACATTTGCAAACGCTATTTCCCAGCAAAGGAGTGTCGCATTTACATTCATTTGAAGTGTAGACGAGGAATACATAACACTTCGCAAATCATATTATATCTTACCATGAAACATAGAAATGAGATGCGATATCGCGTTTTATGAAGCATTAGAACTCTATTGCTACGATACGTAGACATCTGCAAACGCTATTTCCTAGCGAGGAAGTGTCGCATTCACATTCATTTGAATTGTAGACGAGGAATACATAACACTTCGCAAATCATATTATATCTTACCATGAAACGTAGAAGTGAGATGCAATATAGCGTTTTTAGAATCATAAGAACTCTATTGCTACGATACGTAGACATCTGCAATCGCTATTTCCTTGCAAGGAAGTGTCGCATTAACATTCATTTGAAGTGTAGACGAGGAATACATGATACTTCGCAAATCATATTATATCTTCACATGAAACATAGAAATGAGATGCGATATCGCGTTTTAAGAAGCATTAGAACACTATTTCTACGATAGGTAGACATTTGCAAACGCTATTTCCTAGCAAAGAAGTGTCGCATTTACATTCATTTGATGTGTAGACGAGGAATACATAACACTTCGCAAATCATATTATATCTTACCATGAAGCATTGAAATGAGATGCGATGTCGCGTTTTAAGAAGCATTAGAACTCTATTGCTACGATACCTAGACATCTGCAGACGCTATTTCCTAGCAAGGAAGTGTCGCATTTACAATCATTTGAAGTGTAGACGAGGAATACGTGATACTTCGCAAATCATATTATATCTTACCACGAAACATAGAAATGAGATGCGATATCGCGTTTTGAGAAGCATTAGAACACTATTGCTACGACAGGTAGACATTTGCAAACGCTATTTCCTAGCAAAGAAGTGTCGCATTTACATTCATTTGAAGTGTGGACGAGGAATACATAACACATCGCAAATCATATTATATCTTATCATGAAACATAGAAATGAGATGCGATATCGCGTTTTAAGAAGCATTAGAACTCTATTGCTACGATACGTAGACAACTGCAAACGCTATTTCCTAGCGAGGAAGTGTCGCATTCACATTCATTTGAAGTGTAGACGAGGAATACATGACACTTCGCAAATCATATTATATCTTACCATGAAACATAGAAATGAGATGCGATATCGCGTTTTAAGAAGCATTAGAGCACTATTGCTACGATAGGTAGACATTTGCAAACGCTATTTCCTAGCAAAGAAGTGTCGCATTTACATTCATTTGAAGTGTAGACGAGGAATACATAACACTTCGCAAATCATATTATATCTTACCATAAAACATAGAAATGACATGCGATATTGCGTTTTAAGAAGCATTAGAACTCTATTGCTACGATACCTAGACATCTGCAGACGCTATTTCCTAGCAAGGAAGTGTCGCATTTACATTCATTTGAAGTGTAGACGAGGAATACATGATACTTCGCAAATCATATTATATCTATACCATGAAACATAGAAATGAGATTCGATATCGCGTTTTAAGAAGCATTAGAAAGCTATTGCTACGATACGTAGATATCTGCAAACGCTATTTCCTAGCGAGGAAGTATCGCATTCACATTCATTTGAAGTGTAGACGAGGAATACATAACACTTCGCAAATCATGTTATATCTTACCATGAAACATAGAAATGAGATGCGATATCGCGTTTTAAGAATCATATGAACTCTATTGCTACGATACGTAGACATCTGCAATCGCTATTTCCTTGCAAGGAAGTGTCGCATTTACATTCATTTGAAGTGTAGACGAGGAATACATGATACTTCGCAAATCATATTATATCTTACCATGAAACATAGAAATGAGATGCGATATCGCGTTTTAAGAAGCATTAGAACTCTATTGCTACGATACGTAGACATCTGCAAACGCTATTTCCTTGCAAGGAAGTGTCGCATTTACATTCATTTGAATCGTAGACGAGGAATACATAACACTTCGCAAATCATATTATATCTTACCATGAAGCATAGAAATGAGATGCGATGTCGCGTTTTAAGTAGCATTAGAACTCTATTGCTACGATACCTAGACATCGACAGACGCTATTTCCTAGCAAGGAAGTGTCGCATTTACATTCATTTGAAGTGTAGACGAGGAATACATGATACTTCGCAAATCATATTATATCTTACCATGAAGCACAGAAATGAGATTCGATATCGCGTTTTAAGAAGCATTAGAAAGCTATTGCTACGATACGTAGACATCTGCAAACGCTATTTCCTAGCGAGGAAGTATCGCATTCACATTCATTTGAAGTGTAGACGAGGAATACATGACACTTCGCAAATCATGTTATATCTTACCATGAAACATAGAAATGAGATGCGATATCGCGTTTTAAGAAGCATTAGAACACTATTGCTACGATAGGTAGACATTTGCAAACGCTATTTCCTAGCAAAGAAGTGTCGCATTTACATTCATTTGAAGTGTATACGAGGAATACATAACACTTCGCAAATCATATTATATCTTACCATGAAACATAGAAATGACATGCGATATTGCGTTTTAAGAAGCATTAGAACTCTATTGCTACGATACCTAGACATCTGCAGACGCTATTTACTAGCAAGGAAGTGTCGCATTTACATTCATTTGAAGTGTAGACGAGGAATACATGATACTTCGCAAATCATATTATATCTATACCATGAAACATAGAAATGAGATTCGATATCGCGTTTTAAGAAGCATTAGAAAGCTATTGCTACGATACGTAGATATCTGCAAACGCTATTTCCTAGCGAGGAAGTATCGCATTCACATTCATTTGAAGTGTAGACGAGGAATACATAACACTTCGCAAATCATGTTATATCTTACCATGAAACATAGAAATGAGATGCGATATCGCGTTTTAAGAATCATATGAACTCTATTGCTACGATACGTAGACATCTGCAATCGCTATTTCCTTGCAAGGAAGTGTCGCATTTACTTTCATTTGAAATGTAGACGAGGAATACATAACACTTCGCAAATCATGTTATATCTTACCATGAAACATAGAAATGAGATGCGATATCGCGTTTTAAGAATCATATGAACTCTATTGCTACGATACGTAGACATCTGCAATCGCTATTTCCTTGCAAGGAAGTGTCGCATTTACTTTCATTTGAAATGTAGACGAGGAATACATAACACTTCGCAAATCATATTATATCTTACCATGAAACATAGAAATGAGATACGATATCGCGTTTTAAGAAGCATTAGAACTCTATTGCTACGATACGTAGACATCTGCAAACGCTATTTCCCTGCAAGGAAGTGTCACATTTACATTCATTTGAATCGTAGACGGGGAATGCATAACACTTCGCAATGAATATTATATCTCATCATGAAACATAGATATGAGATGCAATATCTCGTTTTAAGAAGCGTTTGAACTCTATTGCTTCGATACGTAGACATCTGCAAAAGCTATTTCCTAGCAAGGAAGTGTCGCATTTACATTCACTTGAAGTGTAGACGAGGAATACATGATCCTTCGCAAATCATATTATATCTATACCATGAAACATAGAAATGAGATTCGATGTCGCGTTTTAAGAAGCATTAGAAAGCTATTGCTACGACACGTAGATATCTGCAAACGCTATTTCCTAGCGAGGAAGTATCGCATTCACATTCATTTGAAGTGTAGACGAGGAATACATAACACTTCGCAAATCATGTTATATCTTACCATGAAACATAGAAATGAGATGCGAGATCGCGTTTTAAGAATCATATGAACTCTATTGCTACGACACGTAGATATCTGCAAACGCTATTTCCTAGCGAGGAAGTATCGCATTCACATTCATTTGAAGTGTAGACGAGGAATACATAACACTTCGCAAATCATGTTATATCTTACCATGAAACATAGAAATGAGATGCGAGATCGCGTTTTAAGAATCATATGAACTCTATTGCTACGATACGTAGACATCTGCAATCGCTATTTCCTTGCAAGGAAGTGTCGCATTTACATTCATTTGAAGTGTAGGCGAGGAATACATAACACTTCGCAAATCATATTACATCTTACCATGAAACATAGAAATGAGATGCGATATCGCGTTTTAAGAAGCACTAGAACTCTATTGCTACGATACGTAGACATCTGCAAACGCTATTTCCTTGCAAGGAAGTGTCGCATTTACATTCATTTGAATCGTAGACGAGGAATCCATAACACTTCGCCAATCATATTATATCTTACCATGAAGCATAGAAATGAGATGCGATATCGCGTTTTAAGTAGCATTAGAACTCTATTGCTACGATACCTAGACATCGGCAGACGCTATTTCCTAGCAAGGAAGTGTCGCATTTACATTCATTTGAAGTGTAGACGAGGAATACATGATACTTCGCAAATCATATTATATCTTACCATGAAACATAGAAATGAGATTCGATATCGCGTTTTAAGAAGCATTAGAAAGCTATTGCTACGATGCGTAGACATCTGCAAACGCTATTTCCTAGCGAGGAAGTATCGCATTCACATTCATTTGAAGTGTAGACGAGGAGTACATAACACTTCGCAAATCATGTTATATCTTACCATGAAACATAGAAATGAGATGCGATATCGCGTTTTAAGAATCATATGAACTCTATTGCCACGATACGTACACATCTGCAATCGCTATTTCCTTGCAAGGAAGTGTCGCATTTACATTCATTTGAAGAGTAGACGAGGAATACATAACACTTCGCAAATCATATTATATCTTTCCATGAAGCATAGAAATGAGATGCGATATCGCGTTTTAAGTAGCATTCGAACTCTATTGCTACGATACCTAGACATCGGCAGACGCTATTTCCTAGCAAGGAAGTGTCGCATTTACATTCATTTGAAGTGTAGACGAGGAATACATGATACTTCGCAAATCATATTATATCTTACCATGAAACATAGAAATGAGATGCGATATCGCGTTTTAAGAAGCATTAGAACACTACTGCTACGATAGGTAGACATTTGCAAACGCTATTTCCTAGCAAAGAAGTGTCGCATTTACATTAATTTGAAGTGTAGACGAGGAATACATAACACTTCGCAAATCATATTATATCTTACCATGAAACATAGAAATGAGATGCGATATCGCGTTTTAAGAAGCATTAGAACCCTATTGCTACGATACGTAGACATCTGCAAACGTTATTTCCTTGCATGGAAGTGTCGCATTTACATTCATTTGAAACGTAGACGAGGAATGCATAACACTTCGCAATCAATATTATACCTTATAATGAAACATAGATATGAGATGCAATATCTCGTTTTAAGAAGCATTTGAACTCTATTGCTACGATACCTAGACATCTGCAGACGCTATTTCCTAGCAAGGAAGTGTCGCATTTACATTCATTTGAAGTGTAGACAAGGAATACATGATACATCGCAAATCATATTATATCTATACCATGAAACATAGAAATGAGATTCGATATCGCGTTTTAAGAAGCATTAGAAAGCTATTGCTACGATACGTAGATATGTGCAAACGTTATTTCCTAGCGAGGAAGTATCGCATTCACATTCATTTGAAGTGTAGACGAGGAATACATAACACTTCGCAAATCATGTTATATCTTACCATGAAACATAGAAATGAGATGCGATATCGCGTTTTAAGAATCATGTGAACACTATTGCTACGATACGTAGACATCTGCAATCGCTATTTCCTTGCAAGGAAGTGTCGCATTTACATTCATTTGAAGTGTAGGCGAGGAATACATAACACTTCCCAAATCATATTATATCTTACCATGAAACATAGAAATGAGATGCGATATCGCGTTTTAAGAAGCATTAGAAAGCTATTGCTACGATACGTAGACATCTGCAATCGCTATTTCCTTGCAAGGAAGTGTCGCATTTACATTCATTTGAAGTGTAGGCGAGGAATACACAACACTTCCCAAATCATATTATATCTTACCATGAAACATAGAAATGAGATGCGATATCGCGTTTTAAGAAGCATTAGAAAGCTATTGCTACGATACGTAGACATCTGCAATCGCTATTTCCTTGCAAGGAAGTGTCGCATTTACATTCATTTGAAGTGTAGGCGAGGAATACTTAACACTTCGCAAATCATATTATATCTTACCATGAAACACAGAAATGAGATGCGATATCGCGTTTTAAGAAGCATTAGAACTCTATTGCTACGGTACGTAGACATCAGCAAACGCTATTTCCTTGCAAGGAAGTGTCGCATTTACATTCATTTGAATCGTAGACGAGAAATACATAACACTTCGCAAATCATATTATATCTTACCATGAAACATAGAAATGACATGCGATATTGCGTTTTAAGAAGCATTAGAACTCTATTGCTACGATACCTAGACATCTGCAGACGCTATTTCCTAGCAAGGAAGTGTCGCATTTACATTCATTTGAAGTGTAGACGAGGAATACATGATACTTCCTCAAATCATATTATATCTATACCATGAAACATAGAAATGAGATTCGATATCGCGTTTTAAGAAGCATTAGAAAGCTATTGCTACGAAACGTAGATATCTGCAAACGCTGTTTCCTAGCGAGTAAGTATCGCATTCACATTCATTTGAAGTGTAGACGAGGAATACATAACACTTCGCAAATCATGTTATATCTTACCATGAAACATAGAAATGAGATGCGATATCGCGTTTTAAGAATCATATGAACTCTATTGCTACGATACGTAGACATCTGCAATCGCTATTTCCTTGCAAGGAAGTGTCGCATTTACTTTCATTTGAAATGTAGACGAGGAATACATAACACTTCGCAAATCATATTATATCTTACCATGAAACATAGAAATGAGATGCGATATCGCGTTTTAAGAAGCATTAGAACACTATTGCTACGATAGGTAGACATTTGCAAACGCTATTTCCTAGCAAAGAAGTGTCGCATTTACATTCATTTGAAGTGTAGGCGAGGAATACATAACACTTCGCAAATCATATTATATCTTACCATGAAACATAGAAATGAGATGCGATATCGCGTTTTAAGAAGCATTAGAACTCTATTGCTACGATACGTAGACATCTGCAAACGCTATTTCCCTGCAAGGAAGTGTCACATTTACATTCATTTGAATCGTAGACGGGGAATGCATAACACTTCGCAATGAATATTATATCTCATCATGAAACATAGATATGAGATGCAATATCTCGTTTTAAGAAGCGTTTGAACTCTATTGCTTCGATACGTAGACATCTGCAAAAGCTATTTCCTAGCAAGGAAGTGTCCCATTTACATTCACTTGAAGTGTAGACGAGGAATACATGATCCTTCGCAAATCATATTATATCTATACCATGAAACATAGAAATGAGATTCGATGTCGCGTTTTAAGAAGCATTAGAAAGCTATTGCTACGACACGTAGATATCTGCAAACGCTATTTCCTAGCGAGGAAGTATCGCATTCACATTCATTTGAAGTGTAGACGAGGAATACATAACACTTCGCAAATCATGTTATATCTTACCATGAAACATAGAAATGAGATGCGAGATCGCGTTTTAAGAATCATATGAACTCTATTGCTACGACACGTAGATATCTGCAAACGCTATTTCCTAGCGTGGAAGTATCGCATTCACATTCATTTGAAGTGTAGACGAGGAATACATAACACTTCGCAAATCATGTTATATCTTACCATGAAACATAGAAATGAGATGCGAGATCGCGTTTTAAGAATCATATGAACTCTATTGCTACGATACGTAGACATCTGCAATCGCTATTTCCTTGCAAGGAAGTGTCGCATTTACATTCATTTGAAGTGTAGGCGAGGAATACATAACACTTCGCAAATCATATTACATCTTACCATGAAACATAGAAATGAGATTCGATATCGCGTTTTAAGAAGCATTAGAAAGCTATTGCTACGATGCGTAGACATCTGCAAACGCTATTTCCTAGCGAGGAAGTATCGCATTCACATTCATTTGAAGTGTAGACGAGGAGTACATAACACTTCGCAAATCATGTTATATCTTACCATGAAACATAGAAATGAGATGCGATATCGCGTTTTAAGAATCATATGAACTCTATTGCCACGATACGTACACATCTGCAATCGCTATTTCCTTGCAAGGAAGTGTCGCATTTACATTCATTTGAAGAGTAGACGAGGAATACATAACACTTCGCAAATCATATTATATCTTTCCATGAAGCATAGAAATGAGATGCGATATCGCGTTTTAAGTAGCATTCGAACTCTATTGCTACGATACCTAGACATCGGCAGACGCTATTTCCTAGCAAGGAAGTGTCGCATTTACATTCATTTGAAGTGTAGACGAGGAATACATGATACTTCGCAAATCATATTATATCTTACCATGAAACATAGAAATGAGATGCGATATCGCGTTTTAAGAAGCATTAGAACACTACTGCTACGATAGGTAGACATTTGCAAACGCTATTTCCTAGCAAAGAAGTGTCGCATTTACATTAATTTGAAGTGTAGACGAGGAATACATAACACTTCGCAAATCATATTATATCTTACCATGAAACATAGAAATGAGATGCGATATCGCGTTTTAAGAAGCATTAGAACCCTATTGCTACGATACGTAGACATCTGCAAACGTTATTTCCTTGCATGGAAGTGTCGCATTTACATTCATTTGAAACGTAGACGAGGAATGCATAACACTTCGCAATCAATATTATACCTTATAATGAAACATAGATATGAGATGCAATATCTCGTTTTAAGAAGCATTTGAACTCTATTGCTACGATACCTAGACATCTGCAGACGCTATTTCCTAGCAAGGAAGTGTCGCATTTACATTCATTTGAAGTGTAGACAAGGAATACATGATACATCGCAAATCATATTATATCTATACCATGAAACATAGAAATGAGATTCGATATCGCGTTTTAAGAAGCATTAGAAAGCTATTGCTACGATACGTAGATATGTGCAAACGTTATTTCCTAGCGAGGAAGTATCGCATTCACATTCATTTGAAGTGTAGACGAGGAATACATAACACTTCGCAAATCATGTTATATCTTACCATGAAACATAGAAATGAGATGCGATATCGCGTTTTAAGAATCATGTGAACACTATTGCTACGATACGTAGACATCTGCAATCGCTATTTCCTTGCAAGGAAGTGTCGCATTTACATTCATTTGAAGTGTAGGCGAGGAATACATAACACTTCCCAAATCATATTATATCTTACCATGTAACATAGAAATGAGATGCGATATCGCGTTTTAAGAAGCATTAGAAAGCTATTGCTACGATACGTAGACATCTGCAATCGCTATTTCCTTGCAAGGAAGTGTCGCATTTACATTCGTTTGAAGTGTAGGCGAGGAATACATAACACTTCCCAAATCATATTATATCTTACCATGAAACATAGAAATGAGATGCGATATCGCGTTTTAAGAAGCATTAGAAAGCTATTGCTACGATACGTAGACATCTGCAATCGCTATTTCCTTGCAAGGAAGTGTCGCATTTACATTCATTTGAAGTGTAGGCGAGGAATACTTAACACTTCGCAAATCATATTATATCTTACCATGAAACACAGAAATGAGATGCGATATCGCGTTTTAAGAAGCACTAGAACTCTATTGCTACGGTACGTAGACATCTGCAAACGCTATTTCCTTGCAAGGAAGTGTCGCATTTACATTCATTTGAATCGTAGACGAGGAATACATAACACTTCGCAAATCATATTATATCTTACCATGAAGCATAGAAATGAGATGCGATATCGCGTTTTAAGTAGCATTAGAACTCTATTGCTACGATACCTAGACATCGGCAGACGCTAGTTCCTAGCAAGGAAGTGTCGTATTTACATTCATTTGAAGTGTAGACGAGGAATACATGATACTTCGCAAATCATATTATATCTTACCATAAAACATAGAAATGAGATGCGATATCGCGTTTTAAGAAGCATTAGAACCCTATTGCTACGATACGTAGACATCTGCAAACGCTATTTCCTTGCAAGGAAGTGTCGCATTTACATTCATTTGAAGTGTAGACGAGGAATACATAACACTTCGCAAATCATATTATATCTTATCATGAAACATAGAAATGAGATGCAATATCTCGTTTTAAGAATCATATGAACTCTATTGCTACGATACGTAGACATCTGCAGACGCTATTGCGTAGCAAGGAAGTGTCGCATTTACATTCATTTGAAGTGTAGACGAGGAATACGTGATACTTCGCAAATCATATTATATCTTACCATGAAACATAGAAATGAGATGCGATATCGCGTTTTAAGAAGCATTAGAAAGCTATTGCTACGATACGTAGATATCTGCAAACGCTATTTCCTAGCGAGGAAGTATCGCATTCACATTCATTTGAAGTGTAGACGAGGAATACATGACACTTCGCAAATCATATTATATCTTACCATGAAACATAGAAATGAGATGCGATATCGCGTTTTAGGAAGCATTGGAACACTATTGCTACGATAGGTAGACATCTGCAATCGCTATTTCCTTGCAAGGAAGTGTCGCATTTACTTTCATTTGAAATGTAGACGAGGAATACATAACACTTCGCAAATCATATTATATCTTACCATGAAACATAGAAATGAGATGCGATATCGCGTTTTAAGAAGCATTAGAACACTATTGCTGCGATAGGTAGACATTTGCAAACGCTATTTCCTAGCAAGGAAGTGTCGCATTTACATTCATTTGAAGTGTAGACGAGGAATACATAACACTTCGCAAATCATATTATATCTTACCATGAAACATAGAAATGACATGCGATATTGCGTTTTAAGAAGCATTAGAACTCTATTGCTACGATACCTAGACATCTGCAGACGCTATTTCCTTGCAAGGAAATGTCGCATTTACATTCATTTGAAGTGTAGACGAGGAATACATGACACTTCGCAAATCATATTATATCTTACCATGAAACATAGAAATGAGATGCGATATCGCGTTTTAAGAAGCATTAGAACACTATTGCTACGATAGGTAGACATTTGCAAACGCTATTTCCTAGCAAAGAAGTGTCGCATTTACATTCATTTGAAGTGTAGGCGAGGAATACATAACACTTCGCAAATCATATTACATCTTACCATGAAACATAGAAATGAGATGCGATATCGCGTTTTAAGAAGCATTAGTACTCTATTGCTACGATACGTAGACATCTGCAAACGCTATTTCCCTGCAAGGAAGTGTCACATTTACATTCATTTGAATCGTAGGCGGGGAATGCATAACACTTCGCAATGAATATTATACCTCATCATGAAACATAGATATGAGATGCAATATCTCGTTTTAAGAAGCGTTTGAACTCTATTGCTTCGATACGTAGACATCTGCAAAATCTATTTCCTAGCAAGGAAGTGTCGCATTTACATTCATTTGAAGTGTAGAAGAGGAATACATGATCCTTCGCAAATCATATTATATCTATACCATGAAACATAGAAATGAGATTCGATGTCGCGTTTTAAGAAGCATTAGAAAGCTATTGCTACGACACGTAGATATCTGCAAACGCTATTTCCTAGCGAGGAAGTATCGCATTCACATTCATTTGAAGTGTAGACGAGGAATACATAACACTTCGCAAATCATGTTATATCTTACCATGAAACATAGAAATGAGATGCGATATCGCGTTTTAAGAATCATATGAACTCTATTGCTACGATACGTAGACATCTGCAATCGCTATTTCCTTGCAAGGAAGTGTCGCATTTACATTCATTTGAAGTGTAGGCGAGGAATACATAACACTTCGCAAATCATATTATATCTTACCATGAAACATAGAAATGAGATGCGATATCGCGTTCTAAGAAGCACTAGAACTCTATTGCTACGATACGTAGACATCTGCAAACGCTATTTCCTTGCAAGGAAGTGTCGCATTTACATTCATTTGAATCGTAGACGAGGAATCCATAACACTTCGCGAATCATATTATATCTTACCATGAAGCATAGAAATGAGATGCGATATCGCGTTTTAAGTAGCATTAGAACTCTATTGCTACGATACCTAGACATCGGCAGACGCTATTTCCTAGCAAGGAAGTGTCGCATTTACATTCATTTGAAGTGTAGACGAGGAATACATGATACTTCGCAAATCATATTATATCTTACCATGAAACATAGAAATGAGATGCGATATCGCGTTTTAAGAAGCATTAGAACTCTATTGCTACGATACGTAGACATCTGCAAACGCTATTTCCTTGCAAGGAAGTGTCGCATTTACATTCATTTGAATCGTAGACGAGGAATACATAACACTTCGCAAATCATATTATATCTTACCATAAAGCATAGAAATGAGATGCGATATCGCGTTTTAAGTAGCATTAGAACTCTATTGCTACGATACCTAGACATCGGCAGACGCTATTTCCTAGCAAGGAAGTGTCACATTTACATTCATTTGAAGTGTAGACGAGGAATACATGATACTTCGCAAATCATATTATATCTTACCATGAAACATAGAAATGAGATTCGATATCGCGTTTTAAGAAGCATTAGAAAGCTATTGCTAGGATACGTAGACATCTGCAAACGCTATTTCCTAGCGAGGAAGTATCGCATTCACATTCATTTGAAGTGTAGACGTGGAGTACATAACACTTCGCAAATCATGTTATATCTTACCATGAAACATAGAAATGAGATGCGATATCGCGTTCTAAGAATCATATGAACTCTATTGCCACGATACGTACACATCTGCAATCGCTATTTCCTTGCAAGGAAGTGTCGCATTTACATTCATTTGAAGAGTAGACGAGGAATACATAACACTTCGCAAATCATATTATATCTTTCCATGAAGCATAGAAATGAGATGCGATATCGCGTTTTAAGTAGCATTCGAACTCTATTGCTACGATACCTAGACATCGGCAGACGCTATTTCCTAGCAAGGAAGTGTCGCATTTACATTCATTTGAAGTGTAGACGAGGAATACATGATACTTCGCGAATCATATTATATCTTACCATGAAACATAGAAATGAGATGCGATATCGCGTTTTAAGAAGCATTAGAACCCTATTGCTACGATACGTAGACATCTGCAAACGTTATTTCCTTGCATGGAAGTGTCGCATTTACATTCATTTGAAACGTAGACGAGGAATGCATAACACTTCGCAATCAATATTATACCTTATAATGAAACATAGATATGAGATGCAATATCTCGTTTTAAGAAGCATTTGAACTCTATTGCTACGATACCTAGACATCTGCAGACGCTATTTCCTAGCAAGGAAGTGTCGCATTTACATTCATTTGAAGTGTAGACAAGGAATACATGATACATCGCAAATCATATTATATCTATACCATGAAACATAGAAATGAGATTCGATATCGCGTTTTAAGAAGCATTAGAAAGCTATTGCTACGATACGTAGATATGTGCAAACGTTATTTCCTAGCGAGGAAGTATCGCATTCACATTCATTTGAAGTGTAGACGAGGAATACATAACACTTCGCAAATCATGTTATATCTTACCATGAAACATAGAAATGAGATGCGATATCGCGTTTTAAGAATCATATGAACACTATTGCTACGATACGTAGACATCTGCAATCGCTATTTCCTTGCAAGGAAGTGTCGCATTTACATTCATTTGAAGTGTAGGCGAGGAATACATAACACTTCCCAAATCATATTATATCTTACCATGAAACATAGAAATGAGATGCGATATCGCGTTTTAAGAAGCATTAGAAAGCTATTGCTACGATACGTAGACATCTGCAATCGCTATTTCCTTGCAAGGAAGTGTCGCATTTACATTCATTTGAAGTGTAGGCGAGGAATACATAACACTTCGCAAATCATATTATATCTTACCATGAAACATAGAAATGAGATGCGATATCGCGTTTTAAGAAGCATTAGAACTCTATTGCTACGGTACGTAGACATCTGCAAACGCTATTTCCTTGCAAGGAAGTGTCGCATTTACATTCATTTGAAGTGTAGACGAGGAATACATAACACTTCGCAAATCATATTATATCTTATCATGAAACATAGAATTGAGATGCAATATCTCGTTTTAAGAATCATATGAACTCTTTTTCTACGATACGTAGACATCTGCAGACGCTATTGCGTAGCAAGGAAGTGTCGCATTTACATTCATTTGAAGTGTAGACGAGGAATACGTGATACTTCGCAAATCATATTATATCTTACCATGAAACATAGAAATGAGATGCGATATCGCGTTTTAAGAAGCATTATAAAGCTATTGCTACGATACGTAGATATCTGCAAACGCTATTTCCTAGCGAGGAAGTATCGCATTCACATTCATTTGAAGTGTAGACGAGGAATACATGACACTTCGCAAATCATATTATATCTCACCATGAAACATAGAAATGAGATGCGATATCGCGTTTTAAGAAGCATTAGAACACTATTGCTGCTATAGGTAGACATTTGCAAACGCTATTTCCTAGCAAAGATGTGTCGCATTTACATTCATTTGAAGTGTAGACGAGGAATACATAACACTTCGCAAATCATATTATATCTTACCATGAAACATAGAAATGACATGCGATATTGCGTTTTAAGAAGCATTAGAACTCTATTGCTACGATACCTAGACATCTGCAGACGCTATTTCCTTGCAAGGAAATGTCGCATTTACATTCATTTGAAGTGTAGACGAGGAATACATGACACTTCGCAAATCATATTATATCTTACCATGAAACATAGAAATGAGATGCGATATCGCGTTTTAAGAAGCATTAGAACACTATTGCTACGATAGGTAGACATTTGCAAACGCTATTTCCTAGCAAAGAAGTGTCGCATTTACATTCATTTGAAGTGTAGGCGAGGAATACATACCACTTCGCAAATCATATTATATCTTACCATGAAACATAGAAATGAGATGCGATATCGCGTTTTAAGAAGCATTAGAACTCTATTGCTACGATACGTAGACATCTGCAAACGCTATTTCCCTGCAAGGAAGTGTCACATTTACATTCATTTGAATCGTAGACGGGGAATGCATAACACTTCGCAATGAATATTATATCTCATCATGAAACATAGATATGAGATGCAATATCTCGTTTTAAGAAGCGTTTGAACTCTATTGCTTCGATACGTAGACATCTGCAAAAGCTATTTCCTAGCAAGGAAGTGTCGCATTTACATTCATTTGAAGTGTAGAAGAGGAATACATGATCCTTCGCAAATCATATTATATCTATACCATGAAACATAGAAATGAGATTCGATGTCGCGTTTTAAGAAGCATTAGAAAGCTATTGCTACGACACGTAGATATCTGCAAACGCTATTTCCTAGCGAGGAAGTATCGCATTCACATTCATTTGAAGTGTAGACGAGGAATACATAACACTTCGCAAATCATGTTATATCTTACCATGAAACATAGAAATGAGATGCGATATCGCGTTTTAAGAATCATATGAACTCTATTGCTACGATACGTAGACATCTGCAATCGCTATTTCCTTGCAAGGAAGTGTCGCATTTACATTCATTTGAAGTGTAGGCGAGGAATACATAACACTTCGCAAATCATATTATATCTTACCATGAAACATAGAAATGAGATGCGATATCGCGTTTTAAGAAGCATTAGAAAGCTATTGCTACGATACGTAGACATCTGCAATCGCTATTTCCTTGCAAGGAAGTGTCGCATTTACATTCATTTGAAGTGTAGGCGAGGAATACATAACACTTCGCAAATCATATTATATCTTACCATGAAACATAGAAATGAGATGCGATATCGCGTTTTAAGAAGCATTAGAACTCTATTGCTACGGTACGTAGACATCTGCAAACGCTATTTCCTTGCAAGGAAGTGTCGCATTTACATTCATTTGAAGTGTAGACGAGGAATACATAACACTTCGCAAATCATATTATATCTTATCATGAAACATAGAATTGAGATGCAATATCTCGTTTTAAGAATCATATGAACTCTTTTTCTACGATACGTAGACATCTGCAGACGCTATTGCGTAGCAAGGAAGTGTCGCATTTACATTCATTTGAAGTGTAGACGAGGAATACGTGATACTTCGCAAATCATATTATATCTTACCATGAAACATAGAAATGAGATGCGATATCGCGTTTTAAGAAGCATTATAAAGCTATTGCTACGATACGTAGATATCTGCAAACGCTATTTCCTAGCGAGGAAGTATCGCATTCACATTCACTTGAAGTGTAGACGAGGAATACATGACACTTCGCAAATCATATTATATCTCACCATGAAACATAGAAATGAGATGCGATATCGCGTTTTAAGAAGCATTAGAACACTATTGCTGCTATAGGTAGACATTTGCAAACGCTATTTCCTAGCAAAGATGTGTCGCATTTACATTCATTTGAAGTGTAGACGAGGAATACATAACACTTCGCAAATCATATTATATCTTACCATGAAACATAGAAATGACATGCGATATTGCGTTTTAAGAAGCATTAGAACTCTATTGCTACGATACCTAGACATCTGCAGACGCTATTTCCTTGCAAGGAAATGTCGCATTTACATTCATTTGAAGTGTAGACGAGGAATACATGACACTTCGCAAATCATATTATATCTTACCATGAAACATAGAAATGAGATGCGATATCGCGTTTTAAGAAGCATTAGAACACTATTGCTACGATAGGTAGACATTTGCAAACGCTATTTCCTAGCAAAGAAGTGTCGCATTTACATTCATTTGAAGTGTAGGCGAGGAATACATACCACTTCGCAAATCATATTATATCTTACCATGAAACATAGAAATGAGATGCGATATCGCGTTTTAAGAAGCATTAGAACTCTATTGCTACGATACGTAGACATCTGCAAACGCTATTTCCCTGCAAGGAAGTGTCACATTTACATTCATTTGAATCGTAGACGGGGAATGCATAACACTTCGCAATGAATATTATATCTCATCATGAAACATAGATATGAGATGCAATATCTCGTTTTAAGAAGCGTTTGAACTCTATTGCTTCGATACGTAGACATCTGCAAAAGCTATTTCCTAGCAAGGAAGTGTCGCATTTACATTCATTTGAAGTGTAGAAGAGGAATACATGATCCTTCGCAAATCATATTATATCTATACCATGAAACATAGAAATGAGATTCGATGTCGCGTTTTAAGAAGCATTAGAAAGCTATTGCTACGACACGTAGATATCTGCAAACGCTATTTCCTAGCGAGGAAGTATCGCATTCACATTCATTTGAAGTGTAGACGAGGAATACATAACACTTCGCAAATCATGTTATATCTTACCATGAAACATAGAAATGAGATGCGATACCGCGTTTTAAGAATCATATGAACTCTATTGCTACGATACGTAGACATCTGCAATCGCTATTTCCTTGCAAGGAAGTGTCGCATTTACATTCATTTGAAGTGTAGGCGAGGAATACATAACACTTCGCAAATCATATTATATCTTACCATGAAACATAGAAATGAGATGCGATATCGCGTTTTAAGAAGCACTAGAACTCTAATGCTACGATACGTAGACATCTGCAAACGCTATTTCCTTGCAAGGAAGTGTCGCATTTACATTTATTTGAATCGTAGACGAGGAATCCATAACACTTCGCCAATCATATTATATCTTACCATGAAGCATAGGAATGAGATGCGATATCGCGTTTTAAGTAGCATTAAAACTCTATTGCTACGATACCTAGACATCGGCAGACGCTATTTCCTAGCAAGGAAGTGTCGCATTTACATTCATTTGAAGTGTAGACGAGGAATACATGATACTTCGCAAATCATATTATATCTTACCATGAAACATAGAAATGAGGTGCGATATCGCGTTTTAAGAAGCATTAGAACTCTATTGCTACGATACGTAGACATCTGCAAACGCTATTTCCTCGCAAGGAAGTGTCGCATTTACATTCATTTGAATCGTAGACGAGGAATACATAACACTTCGCAAATCATATTCTATCTTACCATAAAGCATAGAAATGAGATGCGATATCGCGTTTTAAGTTGCATTAGAACTCTATTGCTACGATACCTAGACATCGGCAGACGCTATTTCCTAGCAAGGAAGTGTCGCATTTACATTCATTTGAAGTGTAGACGAGGAATACATGATACTTCGCATATCATATTATATCTTACCATGAAACATAGAAATGAGATTCGATATCGCGTTTTAAGAAGCATTAGAAAGCTATTGCTACGATACGTAGACATCTGCAAACGCTATTTCCTAGCGAGGAAGTATCGCATTCACATTCATTTGAAGTGTAGACGAGGAGTACATAACACTTCGCAAATCATGTTATATCTTACCATGAAACATAGAAATGAGATGCGATATCGCGTTTTAAGAATCATATGAACTCTATTGCCACGATACGTACACATCTGCAATCGCTATTTCCTTGCAAGGAAGTGTCGCATTTACATTCATTTGAAGAGTAGACGAGGAATACATAACACTTCGCAAATCATATTATATCTTTCCATGAAGCATAGAAATGAGATGCGATATCGCGTTTTAAGTAGCATTCGAACTCTATTGCTACGATACCTAGACATCGGCAGACGCTATTTCCTAGCAAGGAAGTGTCGCATTTACATTCATTTGAAGTGTAGACGAGGAATACATGATACTTCGCGAATCATATTATATCTTACCATGAAACATAGAAATGTGATGCGATATCGCGTTTTAAGAAGCATTAGAACACTATTGCTACGATAGGTAGACTTTTGCAAACGCTACTTCCTAGCAAAGAAGTGTCGCATTTACATTCATTTGAAGTGTAGACGAGGAATACATAACACTTCGCAAATCATATTATATCTTACCATGAAACATAGAAATGAGATGCGATATCGCGTTTTAAGAAGCATTAGAACCCTATTGCTACGATACGTAGACATCTGCAAACGTTATTTCCTTGCATGGAAGTGTCGCATTTACATTCATTTGAAACGTAGACGAGGAATGCATAACACTTCGCAATCAATATTATACCTTATAATGAAACATAGATATGAGATGCAATATCTCGTTTTAAGAAGCATTTGAACTCTATTGCTACGATACCTAGACATCTGCAGACGCTATTTCCTAGCAAGGAAGTGTCGCATTTACATTCATTTGAAGTGTAGACAAGGAATACATGATACATCGCAAATCATATTATATCTATACCATGAAACATAGAAATGAGATTCGATATCGCGTTTTAAGAAGCATTAGAAAGCTATTGCTACGATACGTAGATATGTGCAAACGTTATTTCCTAGCGAGGAAGTGTCGCATTCACATTCATTTGAAGTGTAGACGAGGAATACATAACACTTCGCAAATCATGTTATATCTTACCATGAAACATAGAAATGAGATGCGATATTGCGTTTTAAGAATCATATGAACACTATTGCTACGATACGTAGACATCTGCAATCGCTATTTCCTTGCAAGGAAGTGTCGCATTTACATTCATTTGAAGTGTAGGCGAGGAATACATAACACTTCCCAAATCATATTATATCTTACCATGAAACATAGAAATGAGATGCGATATCGCGTTTTAAGAAGCATTAGAAAGCTATTGCTACGATACGTAGACATCTGCAATCGCTATTTCCTTGCAAGGAAGTGTCGCATTTACATTCATTTGAAGTGTAGGCGAGGAATACATAACACTTCGCAAATCATATTATATCTTACCATGAAACATAGAAATGAGATGCGATATCGCGTTTTAAGAAGCATTAGAACTCTATTGCTACGGTACGTAGACATCTGCAAACGCTATTTCCTTGCAAGGAAGTGTCGCATTTACATTCATTTGAATCGTAGACGAGGAATACATAACACTTCGCAAATCATATTATATCTTACCATGAAGCATAGAAATGAGATGCGATATCGCGTTTTAAGTAGCATTAGAACTCTATTGCTACGATACCTAGACATCGGCAGACGCTAGTTCCTAGCAAGGAAGTGTCGTATTTACATTCACTTGAAGTGTAGACGAGGAATACATGATACTTCGCAAATCATATTATATCTTACCATAAAACATAGAAATGAGATGCGATATCGCGTTTTAAGAAGCATTAGAACCCTATTGCTACGATACGTAGACATCTGCAAACGCTATTTCCTTGCAAGGAAGAGTCGCATTTACATTCATTTGAAGTGTAGACGAGGAATACATAACACTTCGCAAATCATATTATATCTTATCATGAAACATAGAAATGAGATGCAATATCTCGTTTTAAGAATCATATGAACTCTATTGCTACGATACGTAGACATCTGCAGACGCTATTGCGTAGCAAGGAAGAGTCGCATTTACATTCATTTGAAGTGTAGACGAGGAATACGTGATACTTCGCAAATCATATTATATCTTACCATGAAACATAGAGATGAGATGCGATATCGCGTTTTAAGAAGCATTTGAACTCTATTGCTTCGATACGTAGACATCTGCAAACGCTATTTCCTTGCAAGGAAGTGTCGCATTTACATTCATTTGAATCGTAGACGAGGAATGCATAACACTTCGCAATGAATATTATATCTTATCATCAAACATAGATATGAGATGCAATATCTCGTTTTAAGGAGCATTAGAAAGCTATTGCTACGATACGTAGACATCTGCAAACGCTATTTCCTAGCGAGGAAGTATCGCATTCACATTCATTTGATGTGTAGACGAGGAATACATAACACTTCGCAAATCATGTTATATCTTACCATGAAACATAGAAATGAGATGCGATATCGCGTTCTAAGAATCATTTGAACTCTATTGCTACGATACGTAGACATCTGCAATCGCTATTTCCTTGCAAGGAAGTGTCGCATTTACATTCATTTGAAGTGTAGACGAGGAATACATAACATTTCGCAAATCATATTATATCTTACCATGAAACATAGAAATGAGATGCGATATCGCGTTTTGAGAAGCATTAGAACCCTATTGCTACGATAGGTAGACATTTGCAAACGCTATTTCCTAGCAAAGAAGTGTAGCATTTACATTCATTTGAAGTGTAGACGAGGAATACATAACACTTCGCAAATCATATTATATCTTATCATGAAACATAGAAATGAGATGCGATATCGCGTTTTAAGAAGCATTAGAACTCTATTGCCACGATACGTACACATCTGCAATCGCTATTTCCTTGCAAGGAAGTGTCGCATTCACATTCATTTGAAGAGTAGACGAGGAATACATAACACTTCGCAAATCATATTATATCTTTCCATGAAGCATAGAAATGAGATGCGATATCGCGTTTTAAGTAGCATTAGAACTCTATTGCTACGATACCTAGACATCGGCAGACGCTATTTCCTAGCAAGGAAGTATCGCATTCACATTCATTTGAAGTGTAGACGAGGAGTACATGATACTTCGCAAATCATATTATATCTTACCATGAAACATAGAAATGAGATGCGATATCGCGTTTTAAGAAGCATTAGAACACTATTGCTACGATAGGTAGACATTTGCAAACGCTATTTCCTAGCAAAGAAGTGTCGCATTTACATTCATTTGAAGTGTAGACGAGGAATACATAACACTTCGCAAATCATATTATATCTTACCATGAAACATAGAAATGATATGCGATATCGCGTTTTAAGAAGCATTAGAACCCTATTGCTACGATACGTAGACATCTGCAAACGTTATTTCCTTGCATGGAAGTGTCGCATTTACATTCATTTGAAACGTAGACGAGGAATGCATAACACTTCGCAATCAATATTATACCTTATCATGAAACATAGATATGAGATGCAATATCTCGTTTTAAGAAGCATTTGGACTCTATTGCTACGATACCTAGACATCTGCAGACGCTATTTCCTAGCAAGGAAGTGTCGCATTTACATTCATTTGAAGTGTAGACAAGGAATACATGATACATCGTAAATCATATTATATCTATACCATGAAACATAGAAATGAGATGCGATATCGCGTTTTAAGAAGCATTAGAAAGCTATTGCTACGATACGTAGATATCTGCAAACGCTATTTCCTAGCGAGGAAGTATCGCATTCACATTCATTTGAAGTGTAGACGAGGAATACATAACACTTCGCAAATCATGTTATATCTTACCATGAAACATAGAAATGAGATGCGATATCGCGTTTTAAGAATCATATGAACTCTATTGCTACGATACGTAGACATCTGCAATCGCTATTTCCTTGCAAGGAAGTGTCGCATTTACATTCATTTGAAGTGTAGGCGAGGAATACATAACACTTCGCAAATCATATTATATCTTACCATGAAACATAGAAATGAGATGCGATATCGCGTTTTAAAAAGCATTAGAACTCTATTGCTACGGTACGTAGACATCTGCAAACGCTATTTCCTTGCAAGGAAGTGTCGCATTTACATTCATTTGAATCGTAGACGAGGAATACATAACACTTCGCAAATCATATTATATCTTATCATGAAACATAGAAATGAGATGCGATATCGCGTTTTAAGAAGCATTAGAACTCTATTGCTACGATACGTAGACATCTGCAAACGCTATTTCCTAGCGAGGAAGTGTCGCATTCACATTCATTTGAAGTGTAGACGAGGAATACATGACACTTCGCAAATCATATTATATCTTACCACGAAACGTAGAAATGAGATGCAATATAGCGTTTTAAGAATCATAAGAACTCTATTGCTACGATACGTAGACATCTGCAAACGCTATTTCCTTGCATGGAAGTGTCGCATTTACATTCATTTGAAACGTAGACTAGGAATGCATAACACTTCGCAATGAGTATTATATCTTATCATGAAACATAGATATGAGATGCAATATCTCGTTTTAAGAAGCATTTGAACTCTATTGCTACGATACCTAGACATCTGCAGATGCTATTTCCTAGCAAGGAAGTGTCGCATTTACATTCATTTGAAGTGTAGACGAGGAATACATGATACTTCGCAAATCATATTATATCTATACCATGAAACATAGAAATGAGATTCGATATCGCGTTTTAAGAAGCATTAGAAAGCTATTGCTACGATACGTAGATATCTGCAAACGCTATTTCCTAGCGAGGAAGTATCGCATTCACATTCATTTGAAGTGTAGACGAGGAATACATAACACTTCGCAAATCATGTTATATCTTACCATGAAACATAGAAATGAGATGCGATATCGCGTTTTAAGAATCATATGAACTCTATTGCTACGATACGTAGACATCTGCAGACGCTATTTCCTTGCAAGGAAGTGTCGCATTAACATTCATTTGAAGTGTAGACGAGGAATACGTGATACTTCGCAAATCATATTATATCTTACCATGAAACATAGAAATGAGATGCGATATCGCGTTTTAAAAAGCATTAGAACACTATTTGTACGATAGGTAGACATTTGCAAACGCTATTTCCTAGCAAAGAAGTGTCGCATTTACATTCATTTGAAGTGTAGACGAGGAATACATAACACTTCGCAAATCATATTATATCTTACCATGAAGCATTGAAATGAGATGCGATGTCGCGTTTTAAGAAGCATTAGAACTCTATTGCTACGATACCTAGACATCTGCAGACGCTATTTCCTAGCAAGGAAGTGTCGCATTTACAATCATTTGAAGTGTAGACGAGGAATACGTGATACTTCGCAAATCATATTATATCTTACCACGAAACATAGAAATGAGATGCGATATCGCGTTTTGAGAAGCATTAGAACACTATTGCTACGACAGGTAGACATTTGCAAACGCTATTTCCTAGCAAAGAAGTGTCGCATTTACATTCATTTGAAGTGTAGACGAGGAATACATAACACATCGCAAATCATATTATATCTTATCATGAAACATAGAAATGAGATGCGATATCGCGTTTTAAGAAGCATTAGAACACTACTGCTACGATAGGTAGACATTTGCAAACGCTATTTCCTAGCAAAGAAGTGTCGCATTTACCTTCATTTGAAGTGTAGACGAGGAATACATAACACTTCGCAAATCATATTATATCTTACCATGAAGCATAGAAATGAGATGCGATATCGCGTTTTAAGTAGCATTAGAACTCTATTGCTACGATACCTAGACATCGGCAGACGCTATTTCCTAGGAAGGAAGTGTCGCATTTACATTCATTTGAAGTGTAGACGAGGAATACATGATACTTCGCAAATCATATTATATCTTACCATGAAACATAGAAATGAGATGCGATATCGCGTTTTAAGAAGCATTAGAACACTACTGCTACGATAGGTAGACATTTGCAAACGCTATTTCCTAGCAAAGAAGTGTCGCATTTACATTCATTTGAAGTGTAGACGAGGAATACATAACACTTCGCAAATCATATTATATCTTACCATGAAACATAGAAATGAGATGCGATATCGCGTTTTAAGAAGCATTAGAACCCTATTGCTACGATACGTAGACATCTGCAAACGTTATTTCCTTGCATGGAAGTGTCGCATTTACATTCATTTGAAACGTAGACGAGGAATGCATAACACTTCGCAATCAATATTATACCTTATAATGAAACATAGATATGAGATGCAATATCTCGTTTTAAGAAGCATTTGAACTCTATTGCTACGATACCTAGACATCTGCAGACGCTATTTCCTAGCAAGGAAGTGTCGCATTTACATTCATTTGAAGTGTAGACAAGGAATACATGATACATCGCAAATCATATTATATCTATACCATGAAACATAGAAATGAGATTCGATATCGCGTTTTAAGAAGCATTAGAAAGCTATTGCTACGATACGTAGATATGTGCAAACGTTATTTCCTAGCGAGGAAGTATCGCATTCACATTCATTTGAAGTGTAGACGAGGAATACATAACACTTCGCAAATCATGTTATATCTTACCATGAAACATAGAAATGAGATGCGATATCGCGTTTTAAGAATCATATGAACACTATTGCTACGATACCTAGACATCTGCAGACGCTATTTCCTAGCAAGGAAGTGTCGCATTTACATTCATTTGAAGTGTAGACAAGGAATACATGATACATCGCAAATCATATTATATCTATACCATGAAACATAGAAATGAGATTCGATATCGGGTTTTAAGAAGCATTAGAAAGCTATTGCTACGATACGTAGATATGTGCAAACGTTATTTCCTAGCGAGGAAGTATCGCATTCACACTCATTTGAAGTGTAGACGAGGAATACATAACACTTCGCAAATCATATTATATCTTACCATGAAACATAGAAATGCGATGCGATATCGCGTTTTAAGAAGCATTAGAACCCTATTGCTACGATACGTAGACATCTGCAAACGTTATTTCCTTGCATGGAAGTGTCGCATTTACATTCATTTGAAACGTAGACGAGGAATGCATAACACTTCGCAATCAATATTATACCTTATAATGAAACATAGATATGAGATTCGATATCGCGTTTTAAGAAGCATTTGAACTCTATTGCTACGATACCTAGACATCTGCAGACGCTATTTCCTAGCAAGGAAGTGTTGCATTTACATTCATTTGAAGTGTAGACAAGGAATACATGATACATCGCAAATCATATTACATCTATACCATGAAACATAGAAATGAGATTCGATATCGCGTTTTAAGAAGCATTAGAAAGCTATTGCTACGATACGTAGATATGTGCAAACGTTATTTCCTAGCGAGGAAGTATCGCATTCACATTCATTTGAAGTGTAGACGAGGAATACATGACACTTCGCAAATCATATTATATCTTACCATGAAACATAGAAATGAGATGCGATATCGCGTTTTAAGAAGCATTAGAACACTATTGCTACTATAGGTAGACATTTGCAAACGCTATTTCCTAGCAAAGAAGTGTCGCATTTACATTCATTTGAAGTGTAGACGAGGAATACATAACACTTCGCAAATCATATTATATCTTACCATGAAACATAGAAATGACATGCGATATTGCGTTTTAAGAAGCATTAGAACTCTATTGCTACGATACCTAGACATCTGCAGACGCTATTTCCTAGCAAGGAAGTGTCGCATTTACATTCATTTGAAGTGTAGACGAGGAATACATGATACTTCGCAAATCATATTATATCTATACCATGAAACATAGAAATGAGATTCGATATAGCGTTTTAAGAAGCATTAGAAAGCTATTGCTACGATACGTAGATATCTGCAAACGCTGTTTCCTAGCGAGGAAGTATCGCATTCACATTCATTTGAAGTGTAGACGAGGAATACATAACACTTCGCAAATCATGTTATATCTTACCATGAAACATAGAAATGAGATGCGATATCGCGTTTTAAGAATCATATGAACTCTATTGCTACGATACGTAGACATCTGCAATCGCTATTTCCTTGCAAGGAAGTGTCGCATTTACTTTCATTTGAAATGTAGACGAGGAATACATAACACTTCGCAAATCATATTATATCTTACCATGAAACATAGAAATGAGATGCGATATCGCGTTTTAAGAAGCATTAGAGCACTCTTGCTACGATAGGTAGACATTTGCAAACGCTATTTCCTAGCAAAGAAGTGTCGCATTTACATTCATTTGAAGTGTAGGCGAGGAATACATAACACTTCGCAAATCATATTATATCTTACCATGAAACATAGAAATGAGATGCGATATCGCGTTTTAAGAAGCATTAGAACACTATTGCTGCGATAGGTAGACATTTGCAAACGCTATTTCCTAGCAAAGAAGTGTCGCATTTACATTCATTTGAAGTGTAGACGAGGAATACATAACACTTCGCAAATCATATTATATCTTACCATGAAACATAGAAATGACATGCGATATTGCGTTTTAAGAAGCATTAGAACTCTATTGCTACGATACCTAGACATCTGCAGACGCTATTTCCTTGCAAGGAAGTGTCGCATTTACATTCATTTGAAGTGTAGACGAGGAATACATGACACTTCGCAAATCATATTATATCTTACCATGAAACATAGAAATGAGATGCGATATCCCGTTTTAAGGAGTATTAGAACACTATTGCTACGATAGGTAGGCATTTGCAAACGCTATTTCCTAGCAAAGAAGTGTCGCATTTACATTCATTTGAAGTGTAGGCGAGGAATACATAACACTTCGCAAATCATATTATATCTTACCATGAAACATAGAAATGAGATGCGATATCGCGTTTTAAGAATCATATGAACACTATTGCCACGATACGTACACATCTGCTATCGCTATTTCCTTGCAAGGAAGTGTCGCATTTACATACATTTGAAGAGTAGACGAGGAATACATAACACTTCGCAAATCATATTATATCTTTCCATGAAGCATAGAAATGAGATGCGATATCGCGTTTTAAGTAGCATTCGAACTCTATTGCTACGATACCTAGACATCGGCAGACGCTATTTCCTAGCAAGGAAGTGTCGCATTTACATTCATTTGAAGTGTAGACGAGGAATACATGATACTTCGCAAATCATATTATATCTTACCATGAAACATAGAAATGAGATGCGATATCGCGTTTTAAGAAGCATTAGAACACTACTGCTACGATAGGTAGACATTTGCAAACGCTATTTCCTAGCAAAGAAGTGTCGCATTTACATTCATTTGAAGTGCAGACGAGGAATACATAACACTTCGCAAATCATATTATATCTTACCATGAAACATAGAAATGAGATGCGATATCGCGTTTTAAGAAGCATTAGAACCCTATTGTTACGATACGTAGACATCTGCAAACGTTATTTCCTTGCAAGGAAGTGTCGCATTTACATTCATTTGAAGTGTAGACAAGGAATACATGATACATCGCAAATCATATTATATCTATACCATGAAACATAGAAATGAGATTCGATATCGCGTTTTAAGAAGCATTAGAAAGCTATTGCTACGATACGTAGATATGTGCAAACGTTATTTCCTAGCGAGGAAGTATCGCATTCACATTCATTTGAAGTGTAGACGAGGAATACATAACACTTCGCAAATCATGTTATATCTTACCATGAAACATAGAAATGAGATGCGATATCGCGTTTTAAGAATCATATGAACACTATTGCTACGATACGTAGACATCTGCAATCGCTATTTCCTTGCAAGGAAGTGTCGCATTTACATTCATTTGAAGTGTAGGCGAGGAATACATAACACTTCCCAAATCATATTATATCTTACCATGAAACATAGAAATGAGATGCGATATCGCGTTTTAAGAAGCATTAGAAAGCTATTGCTACGATACGTAGACATCTGCAATCGCTATTTCCTTGCAAGGGAGTGTCGCATTTACATTCATTTGAAGTGTAGGCGAGGAATACATAACACTTCGCAAATCATATTATATCTTACCATGAAACATAGAAATGAGATGCGATATCGCGTTTTAAGAAGCATTAGAACCCTATTGTTACGATACGTAGACATCTGCAAACGTTATTTCCTTGCAAGGAAGTGTCGCATTTACATTCATTTGAAGTGTAGACAAGGAATACATGATACATCGCAAATCATATTATATCTATACCATGAAACATAGAAATGAGATTCGATATCGCGTTTTAAGAAGCATTAGAAAACTATTGCTACGATACGTAGATATGTGCAAACGTTATTTCCTAGCGAGGAAGTATCGCATTCACATTCATTTGAAGTGTAGACGAGGAATACATAACACTTCGCAAATCATGTTATATCTTACCATGAAACATAGAAATGAGATGCGATATCGCGTTTTAAGGATCATATGAACACTATTGCTACGATACGTAGACATCTGCAATCGCTATTTCCTTGCAAGGAAGTGTCGCATTTACATTCATTTGAAGTGTAGGCGAGGAATACATAACACTTCCCAAATCATATTATATCTTACCATGAAACATAGAAATGAGATGCGATATCGCGTTTTAAGAAGCTTTAGAAAGCTATTGCTACGATACGTAGACATCTGCAATCGCTATTTCCTTGCAAGGAAGTGTCGCATTTACATTCATTTGAAGTGTAGGCGAGGAATACATAACACTTCGCAAATCATATTATATCTTACCATGAAACATAGAAATGAGATGCGATATCGCGTTTTAAGAAGCATTAGAACTCTATTGCTACGGTACGTAGACATCTGCAAACGCTATTTCCTTGCAAGGAAGTGTCGCATTTACATTCATTTGAATCGTAGACGAGGAATACATAACACTTCGCAAATCATATTATATCTTACCATGAAGCATAGAAATGAGATGCGATATCGCGTTTTAAGTAGCATTAGAACTGTATTGCTACGATACCTAGACATCGGCAGACGCTAGTTCCTAGCAAGGAAGTGTCGTATTTACATTCATTTGAAGTGTAGACGAGGAATACATAATACTTCGCAAACCATATTATATCTTACCATAAAACATAGAAATGAGATGCGATATCGCGTTTTAAGAAGCATTAGAACCCTATTGCTACGATACGTAGACATCTGCAAACGCTATTTCCTTGCAAGGAAGTGTCGCATTTACATTCACTTGAAGTGTAGACGAGGAATACATAACACTTCGCAAATCATATTATATCTTATCATGAAACATAGAAATGAGATGCAATATCTCGTTTTAAGAATCATATGAACTCTATTGCTACGATACGTAGACATCTGCAGACGCTATTGCGTAGCAAGGAAGTGTCGCATTTACATTCATTTGAAGTGTAGACGAGGAATACGTGATACTTCGCAAATCATATTATATCTTACCATGAAACATAGAAATGAGATGCGATATCGCGTTTTAAGAAGCATTAGAAAGCTATTGCTACGATACGTAGACATCTGCAAGCGCTATTTTCTAGCGAGGAAGTATCGCATTCACATTCATTTGAAGTGTAGACGAGGAATACATGACACTTCGCAAATCATATTATATCTTACCATGAAACATAGAAATGAGATGCGATATCGCGTTTTAAGAAGCATTAGAACACTATTGCTACGATAGGTAGACATTTGCAAGCGCTATTTCCTAGCAAAGAAGTGTCGCATTTACATTCATTTGAAGTGTAGACGAGGAATACATAACACTTCGCAAATCATATTATATCTTACCATGAAACATAGAAATGAGATGCGATATCGCGTTTTAAGAAGTATTAGAACTCTATTGCTACGGTACGTAGACATCTGCAAACGCTATTTCCTTGCAAGGAAGTGTCGCATTTACATTCATTTGAATCGTAGACGAGGAATACATAACACTTCGCAAATCATATTATATCTTACCATGAAGCATAGAAATGAGATGCGATATCGCGTTTTAAGTAGCATTAGAACTCTATTGCTACGATACCTAGACATCGGCAGACGCTAGTTCCTAGCAAGGAAGTGTCGTATTTACATTCATTTGAAGTGTAGACGAGGAATACATGATACTTCGCAAATCATATTATATCTTACCATAAAACATAGAAATGAGATGCGATATCGCGTTTTAAGAAGCATTAGAACCCTATTGCTACGATACGTAGACATCTGCAAACGCTATTTCCTTGCAAGGAAGTGTCGCATTTACATTCACTTGAAGTGTAGACGAGGAATACATAACACTTCGCAAATCATATTATATCTTATCATTAAACATAGAAATGAGATGCAATATCTCGTTTTAAGAATCATATGAACTCTATTGCTACGATACGTAGACATCTGCAGACGCTATTGCGTAGCAAGGAAGTGTCGCATTTACATTCATTTGAAGTGTAGACGAGGAATACGTGATACTTCGCAAATCATATTATATCTTACCATGAAACATAGAAATGAGATGCGATATCGCGTTTTAAGAAGCATTAGAAAGCTATTGCTACGATACGTAGACATCTGCAAGCGCTATTTTCTAGCGAGGAAGTATCGCATTCACATTCATTTGAAGTGTAGACGAGGAATACATGACACTTCGCAAATCATATTATATCTTACCATGAAACATAGAAATGAGATGCGATATCGCGTTTTAAGAAGCATTAGAACACTATTGCTACGATAGGTAGACATTTGCAAACGCTATTTCCTAGCAAAGAAGTGTCGCATTTACATTCATTTGAAGTGTAGACGAGGAATACATAACACTTCGCAAATCATATTATATCTTACCATGAAACATAGAAATAACATGCGATATTGCGTTTTTAGAAGCATTAGAACTCTATTGCTACGATACCTAGACATCTGCAGACGCTATTTCCTAGCAAGGAAGTGTCGCATTTACATTCATTTGAAGTGTAGACGAGGAATACATGATACTTCGCAAATCATATTATATCTATACCATGAAACATAGAAATGAGATTCGATATCGCGTTTTAAGAAGCATTAGAAAGCTAATGCTACGATACGTAGATATCTGCAAACGCTATTTCCTAGCGAGGAAGTATAGCATTCACATTCATTTGAAGTGTAGACGAGGAATACATAACACTTCGCAAATCATGTTATATCTTACCATGAAACATAGAAATGACATGCGATATTGCGTTTTAAGAAGCATTAGAACTCTATTGCTACGATACCTAGACATCTGCAGACGCTATTTCCTAGCAAGGAAGTGTCGCATTTACATTCATTTGAAGTGTAGACGAGGAATACATGATACTTCGCAAATCATATTATATCTATACCATGAAACATAGAAATGAGATTCGATATCGCGTTTTAAGAAGCATTAGAAAGCTATTGCTACGATACGTAGATATCTGCAAACGCTATTTCCTGGCGAGGAAGTATCGCATTCACATTCATTTGAAGTGTAGACGAGGAATACATAACACTTCGCAAATCATGTTATATCTTACCATGAAACATAGAAATGAGATGCGATATCGCGTTTTAAGAATCATATGAACTCTATTGCTACGATACGTAGACATCTGCAATCGCTATTTCCTTGCAAGGAAGTGTCGCATTTACTTTCATTTGAAATGTAGACGAGGAATACATAACACTTCGCAAATCATATTATATCTTACCATGAAACATAGAAATGAGATGCGATATCGCGTTTTAAGAAGCATTAGAACACTATTGCTACGATAGGTAGACATTTGCAAACGCTATTTCCTAGCAAAGAAGTGTCGCATTTACATTCATTTGAAGTGTAGGCGAGGAATACATAACACTTCGCAAATCATATTATATCTTACCATGAAACATAGAAATGAGATGCGATATCGCGTTTTAAGAAGCATTAGAACACTATTGCTGCGATAGGTAGACATTTGCAAACGCTATTTCCTAGCAAAGAAGTGTCGCATTTACATTCATTTGAAGTGTAGACGAGGAATACATAACACTTCGCAAATCATATTATATCTTACCATGAAACATAGAAATGACATGCGATATTGCGTTTTAAGAAGCATTAGAACTCTATAGCTACGATACCTAGACATCTGCAGACGCTATTTCCTTGCAAGGAAGTGTCGCATTTACATTCATTTGAAGTGTAGACGAGGAATACATGACACTTCGCAAATCATATTATATCTTACCATGAAACATAGAAATGAGATGCGATATCGCGTTTTAAGAAGCATTAGAACACTATTGCTACGATAGGTAGACATTTGCAAACGCTATTTCCTAGCAAAGAAGTGTCGCATTTACATTCATTTGAAGTGTAGACGAGGAATACATAACACTTCGCAAATCATATTATATCTTACCATGAAACATAGAAATGACATGCGATATTGCGTTTTAAGAAGCATTAGAACTCTATTGCTACGATACCTAGACATCTGCAGACGCTATTTCCTAGCAAGGAAGTGTCGCATTTACATTCATTTGAAGTGTAGACGAGGAATACATGATACTTCGCAAATCATATTATATCTATACCATGAAACATAGAAATGAGATTCGATATCGCGTTTTAAGAAGCATTAGAAAGCTATTGCTACGATACGTAGGTATCTGCAAACGCTGTTTCCTAGCGAGGAAGTATCGCATTCACATTCATTTGAAGTGTAGACGAGGAATACATAACACTTCGCAAATCATGTTATATCTTACCATGAAACATAGAAATGAGATGCGATATCGCGTTTTAAGAAGCATTAGAACACTATTGCTGCGATAGGTAGACATTTGCAAACGCTATTTCCTAGCAAAGAAGTGTCGCATTTACATTCATTTGAAGTGTAGACGAGGAATACATAACACTTCGCAAATCATATTATATCTTACCATGAAACATAGAAATGAGATGCGATATCGCGTTTTAAGAATCATATGAACTCTATTGCTACGATACGTAGACATCTGCAATCGCTATTTCCTTGCAAGGAAGTGTCGCATTTACTTTCATTTGAAATGTAGACGAGGAATACATAACACTTCGCAAATCATATTATATCTTACCATGAAACATAGAAATGAGATGCGATATCGCGTTTTAAGAAGCATTAGAACACTATTGCTACGATAGGTAGACATTTGCAAACGCTATTTCCTAGCAAAGAAGTGTCGCATTTACATTCATTTGAAGTGTAGGCGAGGAATACATAACACTTCGCAAATCATATTATATCTTACCATGAAACATAGAAATGAGATGCGATATCGCGTTTTAAGAAGCATTAGAACACTATTGCTGCGATAGGTAGACATTTGCAAATGCTATTTCCTAGCAAAGAAGTGTCGCATTTACATTCATTTGAAGTGTAGACGAGGAATACATAACACTTCGCAAATCATATTATATCTTACCATGAAACATAGAAATGACATGCGATATTGCGTTTTAAGAAGCATTAGAACCCTATTGCTACGATACCTAGACATCTGCAGACGCTATTTCCTTGCAAGGAAGTGTCGCATTTACATTCATTTGAAGTGTAGACGAGGAATACATGACACTTCGCAAATCATATTATATCTTACCATGAAACATAGAAATGAGATGCGATATCGCGTTTTAAGAAGCATTAGAACACTATTGCTACGATAGGTAGACATTTGCAAACGCTATTTCCTAGCAAAGAAGTGTCGCATTTACATTCATTTGAAGTGTAGGCGAGGAATACATAACACTTCGCAAATCATATTATATCTTACCATGAAACATAGAAATGAGATGCGATATCGCGTTTTAAGAAGCATTAGAACTCTATTGCTACGATACGTAGACATTTGCAAACGCTATTTCCCTGCAAGGAAGTGTCACATTTACATTCATTTGAATCGTAGACGGGGAATGCATAACACTTCGCAATGAATATTATATCTCATCATGAAACATAGATATGAGATGCAATATCTCGTTTTAAGAAGTGTTTGAACTCTATTGCTTCGATACGTAGACATCTGCAAAAGCTATTTCCTAGCAAGGAAGTGTCGCATTTACATTCATTTGAAGTGTAGACGAGGAATACATGATCCTTCGCAAATCATATTATATCTATACCATGAAACATAGAAATGAGATTCGATGTCGCGTTTTAAGAAGCATTAGAAAGCTATTGCTACGACACGTAGATATCTGCAAACGCTATTTCCTAGCGAGGAAGTATCGCATTCACATTCATTTGAAGTGTAGACGAGGAATACATAACACTTCGCAAATCATGTTATATCTTACCATGAAACATAGAAATGAGATGCGATATCGCGTTTTAAGAATCATATGAACTCTATTGCTACGATACGTAGACATCTGCAATCGCTATTTCCTTGCAAGGAAGTGTCGCATTTACATTCATTTGAAGTGTAGGCGAGGAATACATAACACTTCGCAAATCATATTATATCTTACAATGAAACATAGAAATGAGATGCGATATCGCGTTTTAAGAAGCACTAGAACTCTATTGCTACGATACGTAGACATCTGCAAACGCAATTTCCTTGCAAGGTAGTGTCGCATTTACATTCATTTGAATCGTAGACGAGGAATCCATAACACTTCGCCAATCATATTATATCTTACCATGAAGCACAGAAATGAGATGCGGTATCGCGTTTGAGTAGCATTAGAACTCTATTGCTACGATACCTAGACATCGGCAGACGCTATTTCCTAGCAAGGAAGTGTCGCATTTACATTCATTTGAAGTGTAGACGAGGAATACATGATACTTCGCAAATCATATTATATCTTACCATGAAACATAGAAATGAGATGCGATATCGCGTTTTAAGAAGCATTAGAACTCTATTGCTACGATACGTAGACATCTGCAAACGCTATTTCCTTGCAAGGAAGTGTCGCATTTACATTCATTTGAATCGTAGACGAGGAATACATAACACTTCGCAAATCATATTATATCTTACCATAAAGCATAGAAATGAGATGCGATATCGCGTTTTAAGTAGCATTAGAACTCTATTGCTACGATACCTAGACATCGGCAGACGCTATTTCCTAGCAAGGAAGTGTCGCATTTACATTCATTTGAAGTGTAGACGAGGAATACATGATACTTCGCAAATCATATTATATCTATACCATGAAACATAGAAATGAGATTCGATATCGCGTTTTAAGAAGCATTAGAAAGCTATTGCTACGATACGTAGATATCTGCAAACGCTATTTCCTAGCGAGGAAGTATCGCATTCACATTCATTTGAAGTGTAGACGAGGAATACATAACACTTCGCAAATCATGTTATATCTTACCATGAAACATAGAAATGACATGCGATATTGCGTTTTAAGAAGCATTAGAACTCTATTGCTACGATACCTAGACATCTGCAGACGCTATTTCCTAGCAAGGAAGTGTCGCATTTACATTCATTTGAAGTGTAGACGAGGAATACATGATACTTCGCAAATCATATTATATCTATACCATGAAACATAGAAATGAGATTCGATATCGCGTTTTAAGAAGCATTAGAAAGCTATTGCTACGATACGTAGATATCTGCAAACGCTATTTCCTAGCGAGGAAGTATCGCATTCACATTCATTTGAAGTGTAGACGAGGAATACATAACACTTCGCAAATCATGTTATATCTTACCATGAAACATAGAAATGAGATGCGATATCGCGTTTTAAGAATCATATGAACTCTATTGCTACGATACGTAGACATCTGCAATCGCTATTTCCTTGCAAGGAAGTGTCGCATTTACTTTCATTTGAAATGTAGACGAGGAATACATAACACTTCGCAAATCATATTATATCTTACCATGAAACATAGAAATGAGATGCGATATCGCGTTTTAAGAAGCATTAGAACACTATTGCTACGATAGGTAGACATTTGCAAACGCTATTTCCTAGCAAAGAAGTGTCGCATTTACATTCATTTGAAGTGTAGGCGAGGAATACATAACACTTCGCAAATCATATTATATCTTACCATGAAACATAGAAATGAGATGCGATATCGCGTTTTAAGAAGCATTAGAACACTATTGCTGCGATAGGTAGACATTTGCAAACGCTATTTCCTAGCAAAGAAGTGTCGCATTTACATTCATTTGAAGTGTAGACGAGGAATACATAACACTTCGCAAATCATATTATATCTTACCATAAAGCATTGAAATGAGATGCGATATCGCGTTTTAAGTAGCATTAGAACTCTATTGCTACGATACCTAGACATCGGCAGACGCTATTTCCTAGCAAGGAAGTGTCGCATTTACATTCATTTGAAGTGTAGACGAGGAATACATGATACTTCGCAAATGATATTATATCTATACCATGAAACATAGAAATGAGATTCGATATCGCGTTTTAAGAAGCATTAGAAAGCTATTGCTACGATACGTAGATATCTGCAAACGCTATTTCCTAGCGAGGAAGTATCGCATTCACATTCATTTGAAGTGTAGACGAGGAATACATAACACTTCGCAAATCATGTTATATCTTACCATGAAACATAGAAATGAGATGCGATATCGCGTTTTAAGAATCATATGAACTCTATTGCTACGATACGTAGACATCTGCAATCGCTATTTCCTTGCAAGGAAGTGTCGCATTTACTTTCATTTGAAATGTAGACGAGGAATACATAACACTTCGCAAATCATATTATATCTTACCATGAAACATAGAAATGAGATGCGATATCGCGTTTTAAGAAGCATTAGAACACTATTGCTACGATAGGTAGACATTTGCAAACGCTATTTCCTAGCAAAGAAGTGTCGCATTTACATTCATTTGAAGTGTAGGCGAGGAATACTTAACACTTCGCAAATCATATTATATCTTACCATGAAACATAGAAATGAGATGCGATATCGCGTTTTAAGAAGCATTAGAACACTATTGCTGCGATAGGTAGACATTTGCAAACGCTATTTCCTAGCAAAGAAGTGTCGCATTTACATTCATTTGAAGTGTAGACGAGGAATCCATAACACTTCGCCAATCATATTATATCTTACCATGAAGCACAGAAATGAGATGCGATATCGCGTTTTAAGTAGCATTAGAACTCTATTGCTACGATACCTAGACATCGGCAGACGCTATTTCCTAGCAAGGAAGTGTCGCATTTACATTCATTTGAAGTGTAGACGAGGAATACATGATACTTCGCAAATCATATTATATCTTACCATGAAACATAGAAATGAGATGCGATATCGCGTTTTAAGAAGCATTAGAACTCTATTGCTACGATACGTAGACATCTGCAAACACTATTTCCTTGCAAGGAAGTGTCGCATTTACATTCATTTGAAGTGTAGACGAGGAATACATAACACTTCGCAAATCATATTATATCTTACCATGAAACATAGAAATGAGATGCGATATCGCGTTTTGAGAAGCATTAGAACCCTATTGCTACGATAGGTAGACATTTGCAAACGCTATTTCCTAGCAAAGAAGTGTCGCATTTACATTCATTTGAAGTGTAGACGAGGAATACATAACACTTCGCAAATCATATTATATCTTATCATGAAACATAGAAATTAGATGCGATAACGCGTTATAAGAAGCATTAGAACACTATTGCTACGATAGGTAGACATTTGCAAACGCTATTTCCTAGCAAAGAAGTGTCGCATTTACATTCATTTGAAGTGTAGACGAGGAATACATAACACTTCGCAAATCATATTATATCTTACCATGAAACATAGGAATGAGATGCGATATCGCGTTTTAAGAAGCATTAGAACCCTATTGCTACGATACGTAGACATCTGCAAACGTTATTTCCTTGCATGGAAGTGTCGCATTTACATTCATTTGAAACGTAGACGAGGAATGCATAACACATCGCAATCAATATTATACCTTATCATGAAACATAGATATGAGATGCAATATCTCGTTTTAAGAAGCATTTGGACTCTATTGCTACGATACCTAGACATCTGCAGACGCTATTTCCTAGCAAGGAAGTGTCGCATTTACATTCATTTGAAGTGTAGACAAGGAATACATGATACATCGCAAATCATATTATATCTATACCATGAAACATAGAAATGAGATTCGATATCGCGTTTTAAGAAGCATTAGAAAGATATTGCTACGATACGTAGATATGTGCAAGCGTTATTTCCTAGCGAGGAAGTATCGCATTCACATTCATTTGAAGTGTAGACGAGGAATACGTAACACTTCGCAAATCATGTTATATCTTACCATGAAACATAGAAATGAGATGCGATATCGCGTTTTAAGAATCATATGAACTCTATTGCTACGATACGTAGACATCTGCAATCGCTATTTCCTTGCAAGGAAGTGTCGCATTTACATTCATTTGAAGTGTAGGCGAGGAATACATAACACTTCCCAAATCATATTATATCTTACCATGAAACATAGAAATGAGATGCGATATCGCGTTTTAAGAAGCATTAGAAAGCTATTGCTACGATACGTAGATATCTGCAAACGCTATTTCCTAGCGAGGAAGTATCGCATTCACATTCATTTGAAGTTTAGACGTGGAATACATAACACTTCGCAAATCATGTTATATCTTACCATGAAACATAGAAATGAGATGCGATATCGCGTTTTAAGAATCATATGAACTCTATTGCTACGATACGTAGACATCTGCAATCGCTATTTCCTTGCAAGGAAGTGTCGCATTTACATTCATTTGAAGTGTAGACGAGGAATACATAACACTTCGCAAATCATATTATATCTTACCATGAAATATAGAAATGAGATGCGATATCGCGTTCTTAGAATCATAAGAACTCTATTGCTACGATACGTAGACATCTGCAAATGCTATTTCCTTGCATAGAAGTGTCGAATTTACATTCATTTGAATCGTAGACGAGGAATACATAACACTTCGCAAATCATATTATATCTTACCATGAAACATAGAAATGAGATGCGATATCGCGTTATTAGAATCATAAGAACTCTATTGCTACGATACGTAGACATCTGCAAATGCTATTTCCTTGCATGGAAGTGTCGAATTTACATTCATTTGAATCGTAGACGAGGAATGCATAACACTTCGCAATGAATATTATATCTTATCATCAAACATAGATATGAGATGCAATAACTCGTTTTAAGAATCATATGAACTCTATTGCTACGATTCGTAGACATCTGCAGACGCTATTGCGTAGCAAGGAAGTGTCGCATTTACATTCATTTGAAGTGTAGACGAGGAATACATGACACTTCGCAAATCATATTATATCTTACCACGAAACGTAGAAATGAGATGCAATATAGCGTTTTAAGAATCATAAGAACTCTATTGCTACGATACGTAGACATCTGCAAACGCTATTTCCTTGCAAGGAAGTGTCGCATTTACATTCATTTGAAGTGTAGACGAGGAATACGTGATACTTCGCAAATCATATTATATCTTACCATGAAACATAGAGATGAGATGCGATATAGCTTTTTAAGAAGCATTTGAACTCTATTGCTTCGATACGTAGACATCTGCAAACGCTATTTCCTTGCAAGGAAGTGTCGCATTTACATTCATTTGATGTGTAGACGAGGAATACATAACACTTCGCAAATCATATTATATCTTACCATGAAACATAGAAATGAGATGCGATATCGCGTTTTAAGTAGCATTAGAACTCTGTTGCTTCGATACGTAGACATCTGCAAACGCTATTTCCTTGCAAGGAAGTGTCGCATTTACATTCATTTGATGTGTTGACGAGGAATACATAACACTTCGCAAATCATATTATATCTTACCATGAAACATAGAAAAGAGATTCGATATCGCGTTTTAAGAAGCATTAGAAAGCTATTGCTACGACACGTAGATATCTGCAAACGCTATTTCCTAGCGAGGAAGTATCGCATTCACATTCATTTGAAGTGTAGAGGAGGAATACATAACACTTCGCAAATCATGTTATATCTTACCACGAAACATAGAAATGAGATGCGATATCGCGTTTTAAGAATCATATGAACTCTATTGCTACGATACGTAGACATCTGCAGACGCTATTTCCTTGCAAGGAAGTGTCGCATTTACATTCATTTGAAGTGTAGGCGAGGAATACATAACACTTCGCAAATCATATTATATCTTACCATGAAACATAGAAATGAGATGCGATATCGCGTTTTAAGAAGCATTAGAACTCTATTGCTACGGTACGTAGACATCTGCAAACGCTATTTCCTTGCAAGGAAGTGTCGCATTTACATTCATTTGAACCGTAGACGAGGAATACATAACACTTCGCAAATCATATTATATCTTACCATGAAGCATAGAAATGAGATGCGATATCGCGTTTTAAGTAGCATTAGAACTCTATTGCTACGATACCTAGACATCGGCAGACGCTAGTTCCTAGCAAGGAAGTGTCGTATTTACATTCATTTGAAGTGTAGACGAGGAATACATGATACTTCGCAAATCATATTATATCTTACCATGAAACATAGAAATGAGATGCGATATCGCGTTTTAAGAAGCATTAGAACTCTATTGCTACGATACGTAGACATTTGCAAACGCTATTTCCTTGCAAGGAAGTGTCGCATTTACATTCATTTGAAGTGTAGACGAGGAATACATAACACTTCGCAAATCATATTATATCTTACCATGAAACATAGAAATGAGATGCGATATCGCGTTTTTAGAATCATAAGAACTCTATTGCTACGATACGTAGACATCTGCAAATGCTATTTCCTTGCATGGAAGTGTCGTATTTTCATTCATTTGAATCGTAGACGAAGAATGCATAACACTTCGCAATGAATATTATATCTTATCATCAAACATAGATATGAGATGCAATATCTCGTTTTAAGGAGCATTAGAAAGCTATTGCTACGATACGTAGACATCTGCAAGCGCTATTTCCTAGCGAGGAAGTATCGCATTCACATTCATTTGATGTGTAGACGAGGAATACATAACACTTCGCAAATCATGTTATATCTTACCATGAAACATAGAAATGAGATGCGATATCGCGTTTTAAGAATCATTTGAACTCTATTGCTACGATACGTAGACATCTGCAATCGCTATTTCCTTGCAAGGAAGTGTCGCATTTACATTCATTTGAAGTGTAGACGAGGAATACATAACACTTCGCAAATCAAATTATATCTTACCATGAAACATAGAAATGAGATGCGATATCGCGTTTTGAGAAGCATTAGAACACTATTGCTACGATAGGTAGACATTTGCAAACGCTATTTCCTAGCAAAGAAGTGTCGCATTTACATTCATTTGAAGTGTAGACGAGGAATACATAACACTTCGCAAATCATATTATATTTTATCATGAAACATAGAAATGAGATGCGATATCGCGTTTTGAGAAGCATTAGAACTCTATTGCTACGATACGTAGACATCTGCAAACGCTATTTCCTAGCGAGGAAGTGTCGCATTCACATTCATTTGAAGTGTAGACGAGGAATACGTGATACTTCGCAAATCATATTATATCTTACCATGAAACATAGAGATGAGATGCGATATAGCTTTTTAAGAAGCATTTGAACTCTATTGCTTCGATACGTAGACATCTGCAAACGCTATTTCCTTGCAAGGAAGTGTCGCATTTACATTCATTTGATGTGTAGACGAGGAATACATAACACTTCGCAAATCATATTATATCTTACCATGAAACATAGAAATGAGATGCGATATCGCGTTTTAAGTAGCATTAGAACTCTGTTGCTTCGATACGCAGACATCTGCAAACGCTATTTCCTTGCAAGGAAGTGTCGCATTTACATTCATTTGATGTGTTGACGAGGAATACATAACACTTCGCAAATCATATTATATCTTACCATGAAACATAGAAAAGAGATTCGATATCGCGTTTTAAGAAGCATTAGAAAGCTATTGCTACGATACGTAGATATCTGCAAACGCTATTTCCTAGCGAGGAAGTATCGCATTCACATTCATTTGAAGTGTAGAGGAGGAATACATAACACTTCGCAAATCATGTTATATCTTACCATGAAACATAGAAATGAGATGCGATATCGCGTTTTAAGAATCATATGAACTCTATTGCTACGATACGTAGACATCTGCAGACGCTATTTCCTTGCAAGGAAGTGTCGCATTTACATTCATTTGAAGTGTAGGCGAGGAATACATAACACTTCGCAAATCATATTATATCTTACCATGAAACATAGAAATGAGATGCGATATCGCGTTTTAAGAAGCATTAGAACTCTATTGCTACGGTACGTAGACATCTGCAAACGCTATTTCCTTGCAAGGAAGTGTCGCATTTACATTCATTTGAACCGTAGACGAGGAATACATAACACTTCGCAAATCATATTATATCTTACCATGAAGCATAGAAATGAGATGCGATATCGCGTTTTAAGTAGGATTAGAACTCTATTGCTACGATACCTAGACATCGGCAGACGCTAGTTCCTAGCAAGGAAGTGTCGTATTTACATTCATTTGAAGTGTAGACGAGGAATACATGATACTTCGCAAATCATATTATATCTTACCATGAAACATAGAAATGAGATGCGATATCGCGTTTTGAGAAGCATTAGAACTCTATTGCTACGATACGTAGACATCTGCAAACGCTATTTCCTAGCGAGGAAGTGTCGCATTCACATTCATTTGAAGTGTAGACGAGGAATACGTGATACTTCGCAAATCATATTATATCTTACCATGAAACATAGAGATGAGATGCGATATAGCTTTTTAAGAAGCATTTGAACTCTATTGCTTCGATACGTAGACATCTGCAAACGCTATTTCCTTGCAAGGAAGTGTCGCATTTACATTCATTTGATGTGTGGACGAGGAATACATAACACTTCGCAAATCATATTATATCTTACCATGAAACATAGAAATGAGATGCGATATCGCGTTTTAAGTAGCATTAGAACTCCGTTGCTTCGATACGTAGACATCTGCAAACGCTATTTCCTTGCAAGGAAGTGTCGCATTTACATTCATTTGATGTGTTGACGAGGAATACATAACACTTCGCAAATCATATTATATCTTACCATGAAACATAGAAAAGAGATTCGATATCGCGTTTTAAGAAGCATTAGAAAGCTATTGCTACGATACGTAGATATCTGCAAACGCTATTTCCTAGCGAGGAAGTATCGCATTCACATTCATTTGAAGTGTAGAGGAGGAATACATAACACTTCGCAAATCATGTTATATCTTACCATGAAACATAGAAATGAGATGCGATATCGCGTTTTAAGAATCATATGAACTCTATTGCTACGATACGTAGACATCTGCAGACGCTATTTCCTTGCAAGGAAGTGTCGCATTTACATTCATTTGAAGTGTAGGCGAGGAATACATAACACTTCGCAAATCATATTATATCTTACCATGAAACATAGAAATGAGATGCGATATCGCGTTTTAAGAAGCATTAGAACTCTATTGCTACGGTACGTAGACATCTGCAAACGCTATTTCCTTGCAAGGAAGTGTCGCATTTACATTCATTTGAACCGTAGACGAGGAATACATAACACTTCGCAAATCATATTATATCTTACCATGAAGCATAGAAATGAGATGCGATATCGCGTTTTAAGTAGCATTAGAACTCTATTGCTACGATACCTAGACATCGGCAGACGCTAGTTCCTAGCAAGGAAGTGTCGTATTTACATTCATTTGAAGTGTAGACGAGGAATACATGATACTTCGCAAATCATATTATATCTTACCATGAAACATAGAAATGAGATGCGATATCGCGTTTTAAGAAGCATTAGAACTCTATTGCTACGATACGTAGACATTTGCAGACGCTATTTCCTTGCAAGGAAGTGTCGCATTTACATTCATTTGAAGTGTAGACGAGGAATACATAACACTTCGCAAATCATATTATATCTTACCATGAAACATAGAAATGAGATGCGATATCGCGTTTTTAGAATCATAAGAACTCTATTGCTACGATACGTAGACATCTGCAAATGCTATTTCCTTGCATGGAAGTGTCGCATTTACATTCATTTGAATCGTAGACGAGGAATGCATAACACTTCGCAAATCATGTTATATCTTACCATGAAACATAGAAATGAGATGCGATATCGCGTTTTAAGAATCATTTGAACTCTATTGCTACGATACGTAGGCATCTGCAATCGCTATTTCCTTGCAAGGAAGTGTCGCATTTACATTCAATTGAAGTGTAGACGAGGAATACATAACACTTCGCAAATCATATTATATCTTACCATGAAACATAGAAATGAGATGCGATATCGCGTTTTTAGAATCATAAGAACTCTATTGCTACGATACGTAGACATCTGCAAATGCTATTTCCTTGCATGGAAGTGTCGAATTTACATTCATTTGAATCGTAGACGAGGAATGCATAACACTTCGCAATGAATATTATATCTTATCATCAAACATAGATATGAGATGCAATATCTCGTTTTAAGGAGCATTAGAAAGCTATTGCTACGATACGTAGACATCTGCAAACGCTATTTCCTAGCGAGGAAGTATCGCATTGACATTCATTTGATGTGTAGACGAGGAATACATAACACTTCGCAAATCAAATTATATCTTACCATGAAACATAGAAATGAGATGCGATATCGCGTTTTGAGAAGCATTAGAACACTATTGCTACGATAGGTAGACATTTGCAAACACTATTTCCTAGCAAAGAAGTGTCGCATTTACATTCATTTGAAGTGTAGACGAGGAATACATAACACTTCGCAAATCATATTATATTTTATCATGAAACATAGAAATGAGATGCGATATCGCGTTTTAAGAAGCATTAGAACTCTATTGCTACGATACGTAGACATCTGCAAACGCTATTTCCTAGCGAGGAAGTGTCGCATTCACATTCATTTGAAGTGTAGACGAGGAATACATGACACTTCGCAAATCATATTATATCTTACCACGAAACGTAGAAATGAGATGCATTATAGCGTTTTAAGAATCATAAGAACTCTATTGCTACGATACGTAGATATCTGCAAATGCTATTTCCTTGCATGGAAGTGTCGCATTTACATTCATTTGAATCGTAGACGAGGAATGCATAACACTTCGCAATGAATATTATTTCTTATCATCAAACATAGATATGAGATGCAATATCTCGTTTTAAGAAGCATTAGAAAGCTATTGCTACGATACGTAGACATCTGCAAACGCTATTTCCTAGCGAGGAAGTATCGCATTCACATTCATTTGATGTGTAGACGAGGAATACATAACACTTCGCAAATCATGTTATATCTTACCATGAAACATAGAAATGAGATGCGATATCGCGTTTTAAGAATCATTTGAACTCTATTGCTACGTTACGTAGACATCTGCAATCGCTATTTCCTTGCAAGGAAGTGTCGCATTTACATTCAATTGGAGTGTAGACGAGGAATACATAACACTTCGCAAATCATATTATATCTTACCATGAAACATAGAAATGAGATGCGATATCGCGCTTTGAGAAGCATTAGAACACTATTGCTACGATAGGTAGACATTTGCAAACGCTATTTCCTAGCAAAGAAGTGTCGCATTTACATTCATTTGAATTGTAGACGAGGAATACATAACACTTCGCAAATCATGTTATATCTTACCATGAAACATAGAAATGAGATGCGATATCGCGTTTTAAGAATCATATGAACTCTATTGCTATGATACGTAGACATCTGCAAATGCTATTTCCTTGCATGGAAGTGTCGCATTTACATTCATTTGAATCGTAGACGAGGAATGCATAACACTTCGCAAATCATGTTATATCTTACCATGAAACATAGAAATGAGATGCGATATCGCGTTTTAAGAATCATTTGAACTCTATTTCTACGATACGTAGGCATCTGCAATCGCTATTTCCTTGCAAGGAAGTGTCGCATTTACATTCAATTGAAGTGTAGACGAGGAATACATAACACTTCGTAAATCATATTATATCTTACCATGAAACATAGAAATGAGATGCGATATCGCGTTTTTAGAATCATAAGAACTCTATTGCTACGATACGTAGACATCTGCAAATGCTATTTCCTTGCATGGAAGTGTCGAATTTACATTCATTTGAATCGTAGACGAGGAATGCATAACACTTCGCAATGAATATTATATCTTATCATCAAACATAGATATGAGATGCAATATCTCGTTTTAAGGAGCATTAGAAAGCTATTGCTACGATACGTAGACATCTGCAAACGCTATTTCCTAGCGAGGAAGTATCGCATTCACATTCATTTGATGTGTAGACGAGGAATACATAACACTTCGCAAATCAAATTATATCTTACCATGAAACATAGAAATGAGATGCGATATCGCGTTTTGAGAAGCATTAGAACACTATTGCTACGATAGGTAGACATTTGCAAACGCTATTTCCTAGCAAAGAAGTGTCGCATTTACATTCATTTGAAGTGTAGACGAGGAATACATAACACTTCGCAAATCATATTATATTTTATCATGAAACATAGAAATGAGATGCGATATCGCGTTTTAAGAAGCATTAGAACTCTATTGCTACGATACGTAGACATCTGCAAACGCTATTTCCTAGCGAGGAAGTGTCGCATTCACATTCATTTGAAGTGTAGACGAGGAATACATGACACTTCGCAAATCATATTATATCTTACCACGAAACGTAGAAATGAGATGCATTATAGCGTTTTAAGAATCATAAGAACTCTATTGCTACGATACGTAGATATCTGCAAATGCTATTTCCTTGCATGGAAGTGTCGCATTTACATTCATTTGAATCGTAGACGAGGAATGCATAACACTTCGCAATGAATATTATATCTTATCATCAAACATAGATATGAGATGCAATATCTCGTTTTAAGAAGCATTAGAAAGCTATTGCTACGATACGTAGACATCTGCAAACGCTATTTCCTAGCGAGGAAGTATCGCATTCACATTCATTTGATGTGTAGACGAGGAATACATAACACTTCGCAAATCATGTTATATCTTACCATGAAACATAGAAATGAGATGCGATATCGCGTTTTAAGAATCATTTGAACTCTATTGCTACGATACGTAGACATCTGCAATCGCTATTTCCTTGCAAGGAAGTGTCGCATTTACATTCAATTGGAGTGTAGACGAGGAATACATAACACTTCGCAAATCATATTATATCTTACCATGAAACATAGAAATGAGATGCGATATCGCGTTTTGAGAAGCATTAGAACACTATTGCTACGATAGGTAGACATTTGCAAACGCTATTTCCTAGCAAAGAAGTGTCGCATTTACATTCATTTGAAGTGTAGACGAGGAATACATAACACTTCGCAAATCATGTTATATCTTACCATGAAACATAGAAATGAGATGCGATATCGCGTTTTAAGAATCATATGAACTCTATTGCTATGATACGTAGACATCTGCAAATGCTATTTCCTTGCATGGAAGTGTCGCATTTACATTCATTTGAATCGTAGACGAGGAATGCATAACACTTCGCAAATCATGTTATATCTTACCATGAAACATAGAAATGAGATGCGATATCGCGTTTTAAGAATCATTTGAACTCTATTGCTACGATACGTAGGCATCTGCAATCGCTATTTCCTTGCAAGGAAGTGTCGCATTTACATTCAATTGAAGTGTAGACGAGGAATACATAACACTTCGCAAATCATATTATATCTTACCATGAAACATAGAAATGAGGTGCGATATCGCGTTTTAAGAAGCACTAGAACTCTATTGCTACGATACGTAGACATCTGCAAACGCTATTTCCTAGCGTGGAAGTGTCGCATTCACATTCATTTGAAGTGTAGACGAGGAATACATGACACTTCGCAAATCATATTATATCTTACCACGAAACGTAGAAATGAGATGCAATATAGCGTTTTAAGAATCATAAGAACTCTATTGCTACGATACGTAGATATCTGCAAATGCTATTTCCTTGCATGGAAGTGTCGCATTTACATTCATTTGAATCGTAGACGAGGAATGCATAACACTTCGCAATGAATATTATATCTTATCATCAAACATAGATATGAGATGCAATATCTCGTTTTAAGAAGCATTAGAAAGCTATTGCTACGATACGTAGACATCTGCAAACGCTATTTCCTAGCGAGGAAGTATCGCATTCACATTCAGTTGATGTGTAGACGAGGAATACATAACACTTCGCAAATCATGTTATATCTTACCATGAAACATAGAAATGAGATGCGATATCGCGTTTTAAGAATCATTTGAACTCTATTGCTACGATACGTAGACATCTGCAATCGCTATTTCCTTGCAAGGAAGTGTCGCATTTACATTCAATTGAAGTGTAGACGAGGAATACATAACACTTCGCAAATCATATTATATCTTACCATGAAACATAGAAATGAGATGCGATATCGCGTTTTGAGAAGCATTAGAACACTATTGCTACGATAGGTAGACATTTGCAAACGCTATTTCCTAGCAAAGAAGTGTCGCATTTACATTCATTTGAAGTGTAGACGAGGAATACATAACACTTCGCAAATCATATTATATCTTATCATGAAACATAGAAATGAAATGCGATATCGCGTTTTAAGAAGCATTAGAACTCTATTGCTACGATACGTAGACATCTGCAAACGCTATTTCCTAGCGAGGAAGTGTCGCATTTACATTCATTTGAAGTGTAGACGAGGAATACATGATACTTCGCAAATCATATTATATCTATACCATGAAACAAAGAAATGAGATGCGATATCGCGTTTTAAGAAGCATTAGAAAGCTATTGCTACGATACGTAGATATCTGCAAACGCTATTTCCTAGCGAGGAAGTATCGCATTCACATTCATTTGAAGTGTAGACGAGGAATACATAACACTTCGCAAATCATGTTATATCTTACCATGAAACATAGAAATGAGATGCGATATCGCGTTTTAAGAATCATATGAACTCTATTGCTACGATACGTAGACATCTGCAGACGCTATTTCCTTGCAAGGAAGTGTCGCATTTACATTCATTTGAAGTGTAGGCGAGGAATACATAACACTTCGCAAATCATATTATATCTTACCATGAAACATAGAAATGAGATGCGATATCGCGTTTTAAGAAGCATTAGAACACTATTGCTACGATAGGTAGACATTTGCAAACGCTATTTCCTAGCAAAGAAGTGTCGCATTTACATTCATTTGAAGTGTAGACGAGGAATACATAACACTTCGCAAATCATGTTATATCTTACCATGAAACATAGAAATGAGATGCGATATCGCGTTTTAAGAATCATATGAAGTCTATTGCTACGATACGTAGACATCTGCAATCGCTATTTCCTTGCAAGGAAGTGTCGCATTTACTTTCATTTGAAATGTAGACGAGGAATACATAACACTTCGCAAATCATATTATATCTTACCATGAAACATAGAAATGAGATGCGTTATCGCGTTTTAAGAAGCATTAAAAAGCTATTGCTACGAAACCTAGACATCTGCAGACGCTATTTCCTTGCAAGGAAGTGTCGCATTTACATTCATTTGAAGTGTAGACGAGGAATACATGACACTTCGCAAATCATATTATATCTTATCATGAAACATAGAAATGAGATGCGATAACGCGTTTTAAGAAGCATTAGAACTCTATTGCCACGATACGTACACATCTGCAATCGCTATTTCCTTGCAAGGAAGTGTCGCATTCACATTCATTTGAAGAGTAGACGAGGAATACATAACACTTCGCAAATCATATTATATGTTTCCATGAAGCATAGAAATGAGATGCGATATCGCGTCTTAAGTAGCATTAGAACTCTATTGCTACGATACCTAGACATCGGCAGACGCTATTTCCTAGCAAGGAAGTGTCGCATTTACATTCATTTGAAGTGTAGACGAGGAATACATGATACTTCGCAAATCATATTATATCTTACCATGAAACATAGAAATGAGATGCGATATCGCGTTTTAAGAAGCATTAGAACACTATTGCTACGATAGGTAGACATTTGCAAACGCTATTTCCTAGCAAAGAAGTGTCGCATTTACATTCATTTGAAGTGTAGACGAGGAATGCATAACACATCGCAATCAATATTATACCTTATCATGAAACATAGATATGAGATGCAATATCTCGTTTTAAGAAGCATTTGGACTCTATTGCTACGATACCTAGACATCTGCAGACGCTATTTCCTAGCAAGGAAGTGTCGCATTTACATTCATTTGAAGTGTAGACAAGGAATACATGATACATCGCAAATCATATTATATCTATACCATGAAACATAGAAATGAGATTCGATATCGCGTTTTAAGAAGCATTAGAAAGATATTGCTACGATACGTAGATATGTGCAAACGTTATTTCCTAGCGAGGAAGTATCGCATTCACATTCATTTGAAGTGTAGACGAGGAATACGTAACACTTCGCAAATCATGTTATATCTTACCATGAAACATAGAAATGAGATGCGATATCGCGTTTTAAGAATCATATGAACTCTATTGCTACGATACGTAGACATCTGCAATCGCTATTTCCTTGCAAGGAAGTGTCGCATTTACATTCATTTGAAGTGTAGGCGAGGAATACATAACACTTCCCAAATCATATTATATCTTACCATGAAACATAGAAATGAGATGCGATATCGAGTTTTAAGAAGCATTAGAAAGCTATTGCTACGATACGTAGATATCTGCAAACGCTATTTCCTAGCGAGGAAGTATCGCATTCACATTCATTTGAAGTTTAGACGAGGAATACATAACACTTCGCAAATCATGTTATATCTTACTATGAAACATAGAAATGAGATGCGATATCGCGTTTTAAGAATCATATGAACTCTATTGCTACGATACGTAGACATCTGCAATCGCTATTTCCTTGCAAGGAAGTGTCGCATTCACATTCATTTGAAGTGTAGACGAGGAATACATGACACTTCGCAAATCATATTATATCTTACCACGAAACGTAGAAATGAGATGCATTATAGCGTTTTAAGAATCATAAGAACTCTATTGCTACGATACGTAGATATCTGCAAATGCTATTTCCTTGCATGGAAGTGTCGCATTTACATTCATTTGAATCGTAGACGAGGAATGCATAACACTTCGCAATGAATATTATATCTTATCATCAAACATAGATATGAGATGCAATATCTCGTTTTAAGAAGCATTAGAAAGCTATTGCTACGATACGTAGACATCTGCAAACGCTATTTCCTAGCGAGGAAGTATCGCATTCACATTCATTTGATGTGTAGACGAGGAATACATAACACTTCGCAAATCATGTTATATCTTACCATGAAACATAGAAATGAGATGCGATATCGCGTTTTAAGAATCATTTGAACTCTATTGCTACGATACGTAGACATCTGCAATCGCTATTTCCTTGCAAGGAAGTGTCGCATTTACATTCAATTGGAGTGTAGACGAGGAATACATAACACTTCGCAAATCATATTATATCTTACCATGAAACATAGAAATGAGATGCGATATCGCGTTTTGAGAAGCATTAGAACACTATTGCTACGATAGGTAGACATTTGCAAACGCTATTTCCTAGCAAAGAAGTGTCGCATTTACATTCATTTGAAGTGTAGACGAGGAATACATAACACTTCGCAAATCATGTTATATCTTACCATGAAACATAGAAATGAGATGCGATATCGCGTTTTAAGAATCATATGAACTCTATTGCTATGATACGTAGACATCTGCAAATGCTATTTCCTTGCATGGAAGTGTCGCATTTACATTCATTTGAATCGTAGACGAGGAATGCATAACACTTCGCAAATCATGTTATATCTTACCATGAAACATAGAAATGAGATGCGATATCGCGTTTTAAGAATCATTTGAACTCTATTGCTACGATACGTAGGCATCTGCAATCGCTATTTCCTTGCAAGGAAGTGTCGCATTTACATTCAATTGAAGTGTAGACGAGGAATACATAACACTTCGCAAATCATATTATATCTTACCATGAAACATAGAAATGAGGTGCGATATCGCGTTGTAAGAAGCACTAGAACTCTATTGCTACGATACGTAGACATCTGCAAACGCTATTTCCTAGCGTGGAAGTGTCGCATTCACATTCATTTGAAGTGTAGACGAGGAATACATGACACTTCGCAAATCATATTATATCTTACCACGAAACGTAGAAATGAGATGCAATATAGCGTTTTAAGAATCATAAGAACTCTATTGCTACGATACGTAGATATCTGCAAATGCTATTTCCTTGCATGGAAGTGTCGCATTTACATTCATTTGAATCGTAGACGAGGAATGCATAACACTTCGCAATGAATATTATATCTTATCATCAAACATAGATATGAGATGCAATATCTCGTTTTAAGAAGCATTAGAAAGCTATTGCTACGATACGTAGACATCTGCAAACGCTATTTCCTAGCGAGGAAGTATCGCATTCACATTCAGTTGATGTGTAGACGAGGAATACATAACACTTCGCAAATCATGTTATATCTTACCATGAAACATAGAAATGAGATGCGATATCGCGTTTTAAGAATCATTTGAACTCTATTGCTACGATACGTAGACATCTGCAATCGCTATTTCCTTGCAAGGAAGTGTCGCATTTACATTCAATTGAAGTGTAGACGAGGAATACATAACACTTCGCAAATCATATTATATCTTACCATGAAACATAGAAATGAGATGCGATATCGCGTTTTGAGAAGCATTAGAACACTATTGCTACGATAGGTAGACATTTGCAAACGCTATTTCCTAGCAAAGAAGTGTCGCATTTACATTCATTTGAAGTGTAGACGAGGAATACATAACACTTCGCAAATCATATTATATCTTATCATGAAACATAGAAATGAAATGCGATATCGCGTTTTAAGAAGCATTAGAACTCTATTGCTACGATACGTAGACATCTGCAAACGCTATTTCCTAGCTGAGGAAGTGTCGCATTTACATTCATTTGAAGTGTAGACGAGGAATACATGATACTTCGCAAATCATATTATATCTATACCATGAAACAAAGAAATGAGATGCGATATCGCGTTTTAAGAAGCATTAGAAAGCTATTGCTACGATACGTAGATATCTGCAAACGCTATTTCCTAGCGAGGAAGTATCGCATTCACATTCATTTGAAGTGTAGACGAGGAATACATAACACTTCGCAAATCATGTTATATCTTACCATGAAACATAGAAATGAGATGCGATATCGCGTTTTAAGAATCATATGAACTCTATTGCTACGATACGTAGACATCTGCAGACGCTATTTCCTTGCAAGGAAGTGTCGCATTTACATTCATTTGAAGTGTAGGCGAGGAATACATAACACTTCGCAAATCATATTATATCTTACCATGAAACATAGAAATGAGATGCGATATCGCGTTTTAAGAAGCATTAGAACACTATTGCTACGATAGGTAGACATTTGCAAACGCTATTTCCTAGCAAAGAAGTGTCGCATTTACATTCATTTGAAGTGTAGACGAGGAATACATAACACTTCGCAAATCATGTTATATCTTACCATGAAACATAGAAATGAGATGCGATATCGCGTTTTAAGAATCATATGAAGTCTATTGCTACGATACGTAGACATCTGCAATCGCTATTTCCTTGCAAGGAAGTGTCGCATTTACTTTCATTTGAAATGTAGACGAGGAATACATAACACTTCGCAAATCATATTATATCTTACCATGAAACATAGAAATGAGATGCGTTATCGCGTTTTAAGAAGCATTAAAAAGCTATTGCTACGAAACCTAGACATCTGCAGACGCTATTTCCTTGCAAGGAAGTGTCGCATTTACATTCATTTGAAGTGTAGACGAGGAATACATGACACTTCGCAAATCATATTATATCTTATCATGAAACATAGAAATGAGATGCGATAACGCGTTTTAAGAAGCATTAGAACTCTATTGCCACGATACGTACACATCTGCAATCGCTATTTCCTTGCAAGGAAGTGTCGCATTCACATTCATTTGAAGAGTAGACGAGGAATACATAACACTTCGCAAATCATATTATATGTTTCCATGAAGCATAGAAATGAGATGCGATATCGCGTCTTAAGTAGCATTAGAACTCTATTGCTACGATACCTAGACATCGGCAGACGCTATTTCCTAGCAAGGAAGTGTCGCATTTACATTCATTTGAAGTGTAGACGAGGAATACATGATACTTCGCAAATCATATTATATCTTACCATGAAACATAGAAATGAGATGCGATATCGCGTTTTAAGAAGCATTAGAACACTATTGCTACGATAGGTAGACATTTGCAAACGCTATTTCCTAGCAAAGAAGTGTCGCATTTACATTCATTTGAAGTGTAGACGAGGAATGCATAACACATCGCAATCAATATTATACCTTATCATGAAACATAGATATGAGATGCAATATCTCGTTTTAAGAAGCATTTGGACTCTATTGCTACGATACCTAGACATCTGCAGACGCTATTTCCTAGCAAGGAAGTGTCGCATTTACATTCATTTGAAGTGTAGACAAGGAATACATGATACATCGCAAATCATATTATATCTATACCATGAAACATAGAAATGAGATTCGATATCGCGTTTTAAGAAGCATTAGAAAGATATTGCTACGATACGTAGATATGTGCAAACGTTATTTCCTAGCGAGGAAGTATCGCATTCACATTCATTTGAAGTGTAGACGAGGAATACGTAACACTTCGCAAATCATGTTATATCTTACCATGAAACATAGAAATGAGATGCGATATCGCGTTTTAAGAATCATATGAACTCTATTGCTACGATACGTAGACATCTGCAATCGCTATTTCCTTGCAAGGAAGTGTCGCATTTACATTCATTTGAAGTGTAGGCGAGGAATACATAACACTTCCCAAATCATATTATATCTTACCATGAAACATAGAAATGAGATGCGATATCGAGTTTTAAGAAGCATTAGAAAGCTATTGCTACGATACGTAGATATCTGCAAACGCTATTTCCTAGCGAGGAAGTATCGCATTCACATTCATTTGAAGTTTAGACGAGGAATACATAACACTTCGCAAATCATGTTATATCTTACTATGAAACATAGAAATGAGATGCGATATCGCGTTTTAAGAATCATATGAACTCTATTGCTACGATACGTAGACATCTGCAATCGCTATTTCCTTGCAAGGAAGTGTCGCATTTACATTCATTTGAAGTGTAGACGAGGAATACATAACACTTCGCAAATCATATTATATCTTACCATGAAACATAGAAATGAGATGCGATATCGCGTTCTTAGAATCATAAGAACTCTATTGCTACGATACGTAGACATCTGCAAATGCTATTTCCTTGCATAGAAGTGTCGAATTTACATTCATTTGAATCGTAGACGAGGAATACATAACACTTCGCAAATCATATTATATCTTACCATGAAACATAGAAATGAGATGCGATATCGCGTTATTAGAATCATAAGAACTCTATTGCTACGATACGTAGACATCTGCAAATGCTATTTCCTTGCATGGAAGTGTCGAATTTACATTCATTTGAATCGTAGACGAGGAATGCATAACACTTCGCAATGAATATTATATCTTATCATCAAACATAGATATGAGATGCAATATCTCGTTTTAAGAATCATATGAACTCTATTGCTACGATTCGTAGACATCTGCAGACGCTATTGCGTAGCAAGGAAGTGTCGCATTTACATTCATTTGAAGTGTAGTCGAGGAATACATGACACTTCGCAAATCATATTATATCTTACCACGAAACGTAGAAATGAGATGCAATATAGCGTTTTAAGAATCATAAGAACTCTATTGCTACGATACGTAGACATCTGCAAACGCTATTTCCTTGCAAGGAAGTGTCGCATTTACATTCATTTGAAGTGTAGACGAGGAATACGTGATACTTCGCAAATCATATTATATCTTACCATGAAACATAGAGATGAGATGCGATATGGCTTTTTAAGAAGCATTTGAACGCTATTGCTTCGATACGTAGACATCTGCAAACGCTATTTCCTTGCAAGGAAGTGTCGCATTTACATTCATTTGATGTGTAGACGAGGAATACATAACACTTCGCAAATCATATTATATCTTACCATGAAACATAGAAATGAGATGCGATATCGCGTTTTAAGAATCATTTGAACTCTATTGCTACGATACATAGACATCTGCAAATGCTATTTCCTTGCATGGAAGTGTCGAATTTACATTCATTTGAATCGTAGACGAGGAATGCATAACACTTCGCAATGAATATTATATCTTATCATCAAACATAGATATGAGATGCAATATCTCGTTTTAAGGAGCATTAGAAAGCTATTGCTACGATACGTAGACATCTGCAAACGCTATTTCCTAGCGAGGAAGTGTCGCATTCACATTCATTTGAATTGTAGACGAGGAATACATGACACTTCGCAAATCATATTATATCTTACCACGAAACGTAGAAATGAGATGCAATATAGCGTTTTAAGAATCATAAGAACTCTATTGCTACGATACGTAGATATCTGCAAATGCTATTTCCTTGCATGGAAGTGTCGCATTTACATTCATTTGAATCGTAGACGAGGAATGCATAACACTTCGCAATGAATATTATATCTTATCATCAAACATAGATATGAGATGCAATATCTCGTTTTAAGGAGCATTAGAAAGCTATTGCTACGATACGTAGACATCTGCAAACGCTATTTCCTAGCGAGGAAGTGTCGCATTCACATTCATTTGATGTGTAGACGAGGAATACATAACACTTCGCAAATCATGTTATATCTTACCATGAAACATAGAAATGAGATGCGATATCGCGTTTTGAGAAGCATTAGAACACTATTGCTACGATAGGTAGACATTTGCAAACGCTATTTCCTAGCAAAGAAGTGTCGCATTTACATTCATTTGAAGTGTAGACGAGGAATACATAACACTTCGCAAATCATGTTATATCTTACCATGAAACATAGAAATGAGATGCGATATCGCGTTTTAAGAATCATATGAACTCTATTGCTATGATACGTAGACATCTGCAAATGCTATTTCCTTGCATGGAAGTGTCGCATTTACATTCATTTGAATCGTAGACGAGGAATGCATAACACTTCGCAAATCATGTTATATCTTACCATGAAACATAGAAATGAGATGCGATATCGCGTTTTAAGAATCATTTGAACTCTATTGCTACGATACGTAGGCATCTGCAATCGCTATTTCCTTGCAAGGAAGTGTCGCATTTACATTCAATTGAAGTGTAGACGAGGAATACATAACACTTCGCAAATCATATTATATCTTACCATGAAACATAGAAATGAGATGCGATATCGCGTTTTTAGAATCATAAGAACTCTATTGCTACGATACGTAGACATCTGCAAATGCTATTTCCTTGCATGGAAGTGTCGAATTTACATTCATTTGAATCGTAGACGAGGAATGCATAACACTTCGCAATGAATATTATATCTTATCATCAAACATAGATATGAGATGCAATATCTCGTTTTAAGGAGCATTAGAAAGCTATTGCTACGATACGTAGACATCTGCAAACGCTATTTCCTAGCGAGGAAGTATCGCATTCACATTCATTTGAAGTGTAGACGAGGAATACATAACACTTCGCAAATCATATTATATTTTATCATGAAACATAGAAATGAGATGCGATATCGCGTTTTAAGAAGCATTAGAACTCTATTGCTACGATACGTAGACATCTGCAAACGCTATTTCCTAGCGAGGAAGTGTCGCATTCACATTCATTTGAAGTGTAGACGAGGAATACATGACACTTCGCAAATCATATTATATCTTACCACGAAACGTAGAAATGAGATGCAATATAGCGTTTTAAGAATCATAAGAACTCTATTGCTACGATACGTAGATATCTGCAAATGCTATTTCCTTGCATGGAAGTGTCGCATTTACATTCATTTGAATCGTAGACGAGGAATGCATAACACTTCGCAATGAATATTATATCTTATCATCAAACATAGATATGAGATGCAATATCTCGTTTTAAGAAGCATTAGAAAGCTATTGCTACGATACGTAGACATCTGCGAACGCTATTTCCTAGCGAGGAAGTGTCGCATTTACATTCATTTGAAGTGTAGACGAGGAATACATGATACTTCGCAAATCATATTATATCTATACCATGAAACAAAGAAATGAGATGCTATATCGCGTTTTAAGAAGCATTAGAAAGCTATTGCTACGATACGTAGATATCTGCAAACGCTATTTCCTAGCGAGGAAGTATCGCATTCACATTCATTTGAAGTGTAGACGAGGAATACATAACACTTCGCAAATCATGTTATATCTTACCATGAAACATAGAAATGAGATGCGATATCGCGTTTTAAAAATCATATGAACTCTATTGCTACGATACGTAGACATCTGCAGACGCTATTTCCTTGCAAGGAAGTGTCGCATTTACATTCATTTGAAGTGTAGGCGAGGAATACATAACACTTCGCAAATCATATTATATCTTACCATGAAACATAGAAATGAAATGCGATATCGCGTTTTAAGAAGCATTAGAACTCTATTGCTACGATACCTAGACATCGGCAGACGCTATTTCCTAGCAAGGAAGTGTCGCATTTACATTCATTTGAAGTGTAGACGAGGAATACATGATACTTCGCAAATCATATTATATCTTACCATGAAACATAGAAATGAGATGCGATATCGCGTTTTAAGAAGCATTAGAACACTATTGCTACGATAGGTAGACATCTGCAATCGCTATTTCCTTGCAAGGAAGTGTCGCATTTACATTCATTTGAAGTGTAGACGAGGAATGCATAACACTTCGCAATGAATATTATAACTTATCATGAAACATAGATAAGAGATGCAATATCTCGTTTTAAGAAGCATTTGAACTCTCCTGCTACGATACCTAGACATCTGCAGACGCTATTTCCTAGCAAGGAAGTGTCGCATTTACATTCAATTGAAGTGTAGACGAGGAATACATGATACTTCGCAAATCATATTATATCTATACAATGAAACATAGAAATGAGATTCGATATCGCGTTTTAAGAAGCATTAGAAAGCTATTGCTACGACACGTAGATATCTGCAAACGCTATTTCCTAGCGAGAAAGTATCGCATTCACATTCATTTGAAGTGTAGACGAGGAATACATAACACTTCGCAAATCATGTTATATCCTACCATGAAACATAGAAATGAGATGCGATATCGCGTTTTAAGAATCATATGAACTCTATTGCTACGATACGTAGGCATCTGCAATCGCTATTTCCTTGCAAGGATGTGTCGCATTTACATTCATTTGAAGTGTAGGCGAGGAATACATAACACTTCGCAAATCATATTATATCTTACCATGAAACATAGAAATGAGATGCGATATCGCGTTTTAAGAAGCACTAGAACTCTATTGCTACGATACGTAGACATCTGCAAACGCTATTTCCTTGCAAGGAAGTGTCGCATTTACATTCATTTGAATCGTAGACGAGGAATACATAACACTTCGCCAATCATATTATATCTTACCATGAAGCATAGAAATGAGATGCGATGTCGCGTTCTAAGAAGCATTAGAAAGCTATTGCTACGATACGTAGACATCTGCAAACGCTATTTCCTAGCGAGGAAGTATCGCATTCAAATTCATTTGATGTGTAGACGAGGAATACATAACACTTCGCAAATCATGTTATATCTTACCATGAAACATAGAAATGAGATGCGATATCGCGTTTTAAGAATCATATGAACTCTATTGCCACGATACGTAGACATCTGCAATCGCTATTTCCTTGCAAGGAAGTGTCGCATTTACATTCATTTGAAGAGTAGACGAGGAATACATGATACTTCGCAAATCATATTATATCTTACCATGAAACATAGAAATGAGATGCGATATCGCGTTTTAAGAAGCATTACAACACTATTGCTACGATAGGTAGACATTTGCAAACGCTATTTCCTAGCAAAGAAGTGTCGCATTTACATTCATTTGAAGTGTAGGCGAGGAATACATAACACTTCGCAAATCATATTATATCTTACCATGAAACATAGAAATGAGATGCGATATCTCGTTTTAAGAATCATATGATCCCTATTGCTACGATACGTAGACATCTGCAGACGCTATTGCGTAGCAAGGAAGTGTCGCATTTACATTCATTTGAAGTGTAGACGAGGAGTACGTGATACTTCGCAAATCATATTATATCTTACCATGAAACATAGAGATGATATGCGATATCGCGTTTTAAGTAGCATTAGAACTCTGTTGCTACGATACGTAGACATCTGCAAACGCTATTTCCTAGCGAGGAAGTGTCGCATTCACATTCATTTGAATTGTAGACGAGGAAAACATGACACTTCGCAAATCATATTATATCTTACCATGAAACGTAGAAGTGAGATGCAATATAGCGTTTTTAGAATCATAAGAACTCTATTGCTACGATACGTAGACATCTGCAAATGCTATTTCCTTGCATGGAAGTGTCGCATTTACATTCATTTGAATCGTAGACGAGGAATGCATAACACTTCGCAATGAATATTATATCTTATCATCAAACATAGATATGAGATGCAATATCTCGTTTTAAGAAGCATTAGAAAGCTATTGCTACGATACGTAGACATCTGCAAACGCTATTTCCTAGCGAGGAAGTATCGCATTCACATTCATTTGATGTGTAGACGAGGAATACATAACACTTCGCAAATCATATTATATCTTATCATGAAACATAGAAATGGGATGCGATATCGCGTTTTAAGAAGCATTAGAAAGCTATTGCTACGATATGTAGATATCTGCAAACGCTATTTCCTAGCGAGGAAGTATCGCATTCACATTCATTTGAAGTGTAGACGAGGAATACATAACACTTCGCAAATCATGTTATATCTTACCATGAAACATAGAAATGAGATGCGATATCGCGTTTTAAGAATCATATGAACTCTATTGCTACGATACGTAGACATCTGCAATCGCTATTTCCTTGCAAGGAAGTGTCGCATTTACATTCATTTGACGTGTAGGCGAGGAATACATAACACTTCGCAAATCATATTATATCTTACCATGAAACATAGAAATGAGATGCGATATCGCGTTTTAAGAAGCACTAGAACTCTATTGCTACGATACGTAGACATCTGCAAGCGCTATTTCCTTGCAAGGAAGTGTCGCATTTACATTCATTTGAATCGTAGACGAGAAATACATAACACTTCGCCAATCATATTATATCTTACCATGAAGCATAGAAATGAGATGCGATATCGCGTTTTAAGTAGCATTAGAACTCTATTGCTACGATACCTAGACATCGGCAGACGCTATTTCCTAGCAAGGAAGTGTCGCATTCATATTCATTTGAAGTGTAGACGAGGAATACATGATACTTCGCAAATCATATTATATCTTACCATGAAACATAGAAATGAGATGCGATATCGCGTTTTAAGAAGCATTAGAACTCTATTGCTACGATACGTAGATATCTGCAAACGCTATTTCCTTGCAAGGAAGTGTCGCATTTACATTCATTTGAATCGTAGACGGGGAATGCATAACACTTCGCAATGAATATTATATCTCATCATGAAACATAGATATGAGATGCGATATCGCGTTTTAAGAAGCATTAGATCACTATTGCTACGATAGGTAGGCATTTGCAAACGCTATTTCCTAGCAAAGAAGTGTCGCATTTACATTCATTTGAAGTGTAGACGAGGAATACATAACACTTCGCAAATCATATTATATCTTACCATGAAGCACAGAAATGAGATGCGATATCGCGTTTTAAGTAGCATTAGAACTCTATTGCTACGATACCTAGACATCGGCAGACGCTATTTCCTAGCAAGGAAGTGTCGCATTTACATTCATTTGAAGTGTAGACGAGGAATACATGATACTTTCGCAAATCATATTATATCTTATCATGAAACATAGAAATGAGATGAGATATCGCGTTTTAAGAAGCATTAGAACTCTATTGCTACGATACGTAGACATCTGCAAACGCTATTTCCTTGCAAGGAAGTGTCGCATTTACATTCATTTGAAGTGTAGGCGAGGAATACATAACACTTTGCAAATCATATTATATCTTATCATGAAACATAGAAATGAGATGCGATATCGCGTTTTAAGAAGCATTAGAACACTATTGCTACGATAGGTAGACATTTGCAAACGCTATTTCCTAGCAAAGAAGTGTCGCATTTTCATTCATTTGAAGTGTAGACGAGGAATACATAAAACTTCGCAAATCATATTATATCTTACCATGAAACATAGAAATGAGATGCGATATCGCGTTTTAAGTAGCATTAGAACTCTATTGCTACGATACCTAGACATAGGCAGACGCTATTTCCTAGCAAGGAAGTGTCGCATTTACATTCATTCAGAAGTGTAGACGAGGAATACATGATACTTCGCAAATCATATTATATCTTACCAAGAAACATAGAAATGAGATGCGATATCGCGTTTTAAGAAGCATTAGAACATTATTGCTACGATAGGTAGACATTTGCAAACACTATTTCCTAGCAAAGAAGTGTCGCATTTACATTCATTTGAAGTGTAGACGAGGAATACATAACACTTCGCAAATCATATTATATCTTACCATGAAACATAGAAATGAGATGCGATATCGCGTTCTATGAAGCATTAGAACACTATTGCTACGATACGTAGACATCTGCAAACGCTATTTCCTTGCAAGGAAATGTCGCATTTACATTCATTTGAATCGTAGACGAGGAATGCATAACACTTCGCAATGAATATTATATCTTATCAGGAAACATAGATATGAGATGCAATATCTCGCTTTAAGAATCATATGAACTCTATTGCTACGATACGGAGACATCTGCAGACGCTATTGCCTAGGAAGGAAGTGTCGCATTTACATTCATTTGAAGTGTAGACGAGGAATACATGATACTTCGCATATCATATTATATCTATACCATGAAACATAGAAATGAGATTCGATATCGCGTTTTAAGAAGCATTAGAAAGCTATTGCTACGATACGTAGATATCTGCAAACGCTATTTCCTAGCGAGGAAGTATCGCATTCACATTCATTTGAAGTGTAGACGAGGAATACATAACACTTCGCAAATCATGTTATATCTAACCATGAAACATAGAAATGAGGTGCGATATCGCGTTTTAAGGAGCATTAGAACACTATTGCTACGACATGTAGACAATTGCAAACGCTATTTCCTAGCAAAGAAGTGTCGCATTTACATTCATTTGAAGTGTAGACGAGGAATACATAAAACTTCGCAAATCATATTATATCTTACCATGAAACATGGAAATGAGATGCGATATCGCGTTTTAAGAAGCATTAGAACTCTATTGCTACGATACCTAGACATCTGCAGACGCTATTTCCTTGCAAGGGAGTGTCGCATTTACATTCATTTGAAGTGTAGACGAGGAATACATGACACTTCGCAAATCATATTATATCTTACCATGAAACGTAGAAATGAGATGCGATATCGCGTTTTAAGAAGCATTAGAACACTATTGCTACGATAGGTAGACATTTGCAAACGCTATTTCCTAGCAAAGAAGTGTCGCATTTTCATTCATTTGAAGTGTAGACGAGGAATACATAAAACTTCGCAAATCATATTATATCTTACCATGAAACATAGAAATGAGATGCGATATCGCGTTTTAAGAAGCATTAGAACTCTATTGCTACGATACCTAGACATCTGCAAACGCTATTTCCTTGCAAGGAAGTGTCGCATTTACATTCATTTGAATCGTAGACGGGGAATGCATAACACTTCGCAATGAATATTATATCTCATCATGAAACATAGATATGAGATGCAATATCTCGTTTTAAGAAGCGTTTGAACTCTATTGCTTCGATACGTAGACATCTGCAAACGCTATTTCCTTGCAAGGAAGTGTCGCATTTACATTCATTTGAAGTGTAGACGAGGAATACATAACACTTCGCAAATCATATTATATCTTACCATGAAGCATAGAAATGAGATGCGATATCGCGTTTTAAGTAGCATTAGAACTCTATTGCTACGATACCTAGACATCGGCAGACGCTATTTCCTAGCAAGGAAGTGTCGCATTTACATTCATTTGAATTGTAGACGAGGAATACATGATACTTCGCAAATCATATTATATCTTACCAAGAAACATAGAAATGAGATGCGATATCGCGTTTTAAGAAGCATTAGAACATTATTGCTACGATAGGTAGACATTTGCAAACGCTATTTCCTAGCAAAGAAGTGTCGCATTTACATTCATTTGAAGTGTAGACGAGGAATACATAACACTTCGCAAATCATATTATATCTTACCATGAAACATAGAAATGAGATGCGATATCGCGTTCTAAGAAGCATTAGAACACTATTGCTACGATACCTAGACATCTGCAAACGCTATTTCCTTGCAAGGAAGTGTCGCATTTACATTCATTTGAATCGTAGACGGGGAATGCATAACACTTCGCAATGAATATTATATCTCATCATGAAACATAGATATGAGATGCAATATCTCGTTTTAAGAAGCGTTTGAACTCTATTGCTTCGATACGTAGACATCTGCAAACGCTATTTCCTAGCGAGGAAGTATCGCATTCACAATCACTTGAAGTGTAGACGAGGAATACATAACACCTCGCAAATCATGTTATATCTTACCATGAAACATAGAAATGCGATGCGATATCGCGTTTTAAGAATCATATGAAATCTATTGCTACGATACGTAGACATCTGCAATCGCTATTTCCTTGCAAGGAAGTGTCGCATTTACTTCCATTTCAAGTGTAGACGAGGAATACATAACACTTCGCAAATCATATTATATCTTACCATGAAACATAGAGATGAGATGCGATATCGCGTTTTAAGAAGCATTTGAACTCTATTGCTTCGATACGTAGACATCTGCAAACGCTATTTCCTTCCAAGGAAGTGTAGCATTTACATTCATTTGAAGTGTAGACTAGGAATACATGACACTTCGCAAATCATATTATATCTTACCATGAATCATAGAAATGAGATTTGATATCGCGTTTTAAGAAGCATTAGAAAGCTATTGCTACGATACGTAGACATCTGCAAACGCTATTTCCTAGCGAGGAAGTATCGCATTCACATTCATTTGAAGTGTTGACGAGGAATACATAACACTTCGCAAATCATGTTATAGCTTACCATGAAACATAGAAATGAGATGCGATATCGCGTTTTAAGAATCATATGAACTCTATTGCTACGATACGTAGACAACTGCAATCGCTATTTCCTTGCAAGGAAGTGTCGCATTTACTTTCATTTGAAGTGTAGACGAGGAATACATAACACTTCGCAAATCATATTATATCTTACCATGAAACATAGAAATGAGATGCGATATCGCGTTTTAAGAATCATAAGAACTCTATTGCTACGATACGTAGACATCTGCAAACGCTATTTCCTTGCAAGGAAGTGTCGCTTTTACATTCATTTGAATCGTAGACGAGGAATGCATAACACTTCGCAATGAATATTATATCTTACCATGAAACATAGAAATGAGATGCGATATCGCGTTTTAAGTAGCATTAGAACTATATTGCTACGATACCTAGACATCTGCAGACGCTATTTCCTAGCAAGGAATTGTCGCATTAACATTCATTTGAAGTGTAGACGAGGAATACATGATACTTCGCAAACCATATTATATCTTACCATGAAACATAGAAATGAGATGCGATATCGCGTTTTAAGAAGCATTAGAACACTATTGCTACGATAGGTAGACATTTGCAAACGCTATTTCCTAGCAAGGAAGTGTCGCATTTACATTCATTTGAAGTGTAGACGAGGAATACATGATACTTTCGCAAATCATATTATATCTTATCATGAAACATAGAAATGAGATGAGATATCGCGTTTTAAGAAGCATTAGAACTCTATTGCTACGATACGTAGACATCTGCAAACGCTATTTCCTTGCAAGGAAGTGTCGCATTTACATTCATTTGAAGTGTAGGCGAGGAATACATAACACTTTGCAAATCATATTATATCTTATCATGAAACATAGAAATGAGATGCGATATCGCGTTTTAAGAAGCATTAGAACTCTATTGCTACGATACGTAGACATCTGCAAACGCTATTTCCTAGCGAGGAAGTGTCGCATTCACATTCATTTGAAGTGTAGACGAGTAATACATGACACTTCGCAAATCATATTATATCTTACCATGAAACGTAGAAATGAGATGCAATATCGCGTTTTAAGAAGCATTAGAACACTATTGCTACGATATGTAGACATTTGCAAACGCTATTTCCTAGCAAAGAAGTGTCGCATTTACATTCATTTGAAGTGTAGACGAGGAATACATAAAACTTCGCAAATCATATTATATCTTACCATGAAACATAGAAATGAGATGCGATATCGCGTTTTAAGAAGCATTAGGACTCTATTGCTACGACACCTAGACATCTGCAGACGCTATTTCCTTGCAAGGAAGTGTCGCATTTACATTCATTTGAAGTGTAGACGAGGAATACATGACACTTCGCAAATCATATTATATCTTACCATGAAACATAGAAATGAGATGCGAAATCGCGTTTTAAGAAGCATTAGAACACTATTGCTACGATAGGTAGACATTTGCAAACGCTATTTCCTAGCAAAGAAGTGTCGCATTTTCATTCATTTGAAGTGTAGACGAGGAATACATAAAACTTCGCAAATCATATTATATCTTACCATGAAACATAGAAATGAGATGCGATATCGCGTTTTAAGTAGCATTAGAACTCTATTGCTACGATACCTAGACATAGGCAGACGCTATTTCCTAGCAAGGAAGTGTCGCATTTACATTCATTCAGAAGTGTAGACGAGGAATACATGATACTTCGCAAATCATATTATATCTTACCAAGAAACATAGAAATGAGATGCGATATCGCGTTTTAAGAAGCATTAGAACATTATTGCTACGATAGGTAGACATTTGCAAACACTATTTCCTAGCAAAGAAGTGTCGCATTTACATTCATTTGAAGTGTAGACGAGGAATACATAACACTTCGCAAATCATATTATATCTTACCATGAAACATAGAAATGAGATGCGATATCGCGTTCTATGAAGCATTAGAACACTATTGCTACGATACGTAGACATCTGCAAACGCTATTTCCTTGCAAGGAAATGTCGCATTTACATTCATTTGAATCGTAGACGAGGAATGCATAACACTTCGCAATGAATATTATATCTTATCAGGAAACATAGATATGAGATGCAATATCTCGCTTTAAGAATCATATGAACTCTATTGCTACGATACGGAGACATCTGCAGACGCTATTGCCTAGGAAGGAAGTGTCGCATTTACATTCATTTGAAGTGTAGACGAGGAATACATGATACTTCGCATATCATATTATATCTATACCATGAAACATAGAAATGAGATTCGATATCGCGTTTTAAGAAGCATTAGAAAGCTATTGCTACGATACGTAGATATCTGCAAACGCTATTTCCTAGCGAGGAAGTATCGCATTCACATTCATTTGAAGTGTAGACGAGGAATACATAACACTTCGCAAATCATGTTATATCTAACCATGAAACATAGAAATGAGGTGCGATATCGCGTTTTAAGGAGCATTAGAACACTATTGCTACGATATGTAGACAATTGCAAACGCTATTTCCTAGCAAAGAAGTGTCGCATTTACATTCATTTGAAGTGTAGACGAGGAATACATAAAACTTCGCAAATCATATTATATCTTACCATGAAACATGGAAATGAGATGCGATATCGCGTTTTAAGAAGCATTAGAACTCTATTGCTACGATACCTAGACATCTGCAGACGCTATTTCCTTGCAAGGGAGTGTCGCATTTACATTCATTTGAAGTGTAGACGAGGAATACATGACACTTCGCAAATCATATTATATCTTACCATGAAACGTAGAAATGAGATGCGATATCGCGTTTTAAGAAGCATTAGAACACTATTGCTACGATAGGTAGACATTTGCAAACGCTATTTCCTAGCAAAGAAGTGTCGCATTTTCATTCATTTGAAGTGTAGACGAGGAATACATAAAACTTCGCAAATCATATTATATCTTACCATGAAACATAGAAATGAGATGCGATATCGCGTTTTAAGAAGCATTAGAACTCTATTGCTACGATACCTAGACATCTGCAAACGCTATTTCCTTGCAAGGAAGTGTCGCATTTACATTCATTTGAATCGTAGACGGGGAATGCATAACACTTCGCAATGAATATTATATCTCATCATGAAACATAGATATGAGATGCAATATCTCGTTTTAAGAAGCGTTTGAACTCTATTGCTTCGATACGTAGACATCTGCAAACGCTATTTCCTTGCAAGGAAGTGTCGCATTTACATTCATTTGAAGTGTAGACGAGGAATACATAACACTTCGCAAATCATATTATATCTTACCATGAAGCATAGAAATGAGATGCGATATCGCGTTTTAAGTAGCATTAGAACTCTATTGCTACGATACCTAGACATCGGCAGACGCTATTTCCTAGCAAGGAAGTGTCGCATTTACATTCATTTGAATTGTAGACGAGGAATACATGATACTTCGCAAATCATATTATATCTTACCAAGAAACATAGAAATGAGATGCGATATCGCGTTTTAAGAAGCATTAGAACATTATTGCTACGATAGGTAGACATTTGCAAACGCTATTTCCTAGCAAAGAAGTGTCGCATTTACATTCATTTGAAGTGTAGACGAGGAATACATAACACTTCGCAAATCATATTATATCTTACCATGAAACATAGAAATGAGATGCGATATCGCGTTCTAAGAAGCATTAGAACACTATTGCTACGATACCTAGACATCTGCAAACGCTATTTCCTTGCAAGGAAGTGTCGCATTTACATTCATTTGAATCGTAGACGGGGAATGCATAACACTTCGCAATGAATATTATATCTCATCATGAAACATAGATATGAGATGCAATATCTCGTTTTAAGAAGCGTTTGAACTCTATTGCTTCGATACGTAGACATCTGCAAACGCTATTTCCTAGCGAGGAAGTATCGCATTCACAATCACTTGAAGTGTAGACGAGGAATACATAACACCTCGCAAATCATGTTATATCTTACCATGAAACATAGAAATGCGATGCGATATCGCGTTTTAAGAATCATATGAAATCTATTGCTACGATACGTAGACATCTGCAATCGCTATTTCCTTGCAAGGAAGTGTCGCATTTACTTCCATTTCAAGTGTAGACGAGGAATACATAACACTTCGCAAATCATATTATATCTTACCATGAAACATAGAGATGAGATGCGATATCGCGTTTTAAGAAGCATTTGAACTCTATTGCTTCGATACGTAGACATCTGCAAACGCTATTTCCTTCCAAGGAAGTGTAGCATTTACATTCATTTGAAGTGTAGACTAGGAATACATGACACTTCGCAAATCATATTATATCTTACCATGAATCATAGAAATGAGATTTGATATCGCGTTTTAAGAAGCATTAGAAAGCTATTGCTACGATACGTAGACATCTGCAAACGCTATTTCCTAGCGAGGAAGTATCGCATTCACATTCATTTGAAGTGTTGACGAGGAATACATAACACTTCGCAAATCATGTTATAGCTTACCATGAAACATAGAAATGAGATGCGATATCGCGTTTTAAGAATCATATGAACTCTATTGCTACGATACGTAGACAACTGCAATCGCTATTTCCTTGCAAGGAAGTGTCGCATTTACTTTCATTTGAAGTGTAGACGAGGAATACATAACACTTCGCAAATCATATTATATCTTACCATGAAACATAGAAATGAGATGCGATATCGCGTTTTAAGAATCATAAGAACTCTATTGCTACGATACGTAGACATCTGCAAACGCTATTTCCTTGCAAGGAAGTGTCGCTTTTACATTCATTTGAATCGTAGACGAGGAATGCATAACACTTCGCAATGAATATTATATCTTACCATGAAACATAGAAATGAGATGCGATATCGCGTTTTAAGTAGCATTAGAACTATATTGCTACGATACCTAGACATCTGCAGACGCTATTTCCTAGCAAGGAATTGTCGCATTAACATTCATTTGAAGTGTAGACGAGGAATACATGATACTTCGCAAACCATATTATATCTTACCATGAAACATAGAAATGAGATGCGATATCGCGTTTTAAGAAGCATTAGAACACTATTGCTACGATAGGTAGACATTTGCAAACGCTATTTCCTAGCAAAGAAGTGTCGCATTTACATTCATTTGAAGTGTAGACGAGGAATACATAACACTTCGCAAATCATGTTATATCTTACCATGAAACATAGAAATGAGATGCGATATCGCGTTTTAAGAAGCATTAGAACACTATTGCTACGATAGGTAGACATTTGCAAACGCTATTTCCTAGCAAAGAAGTGTCGCATTTACATTCATTTGAAGTGTAGACGAGGAATACATGATACTTCGCAAATCATATTATTTCTTACCATGAAACATAGAAATGAGATGCGATATCGCGTTTTAAGAAGCATTAGAACACTATTGCTACGATAGGTAGACATTTGCAAACGCTATTTCCTAGCAAAGAAGTGTCGCATTTTCATTCATTTGAAGTGTAGACGAGGAATACATAAAACTTCGCAAATCATATTATATCTTACCATGAAACATAGAAATGAGATGCGATATCGCGTTTTAAGTAGCATTAGAACTCTATTGCTACGATACCTAGACATAGGCAGACGCTATTTCCTAGCAAGGAAGTGTCGCATTTACATTCATTCAGAAGTGTAGACGAGGAATACATGATACTTCGCAAATCATATTATATCTTACCAAGAAACATAGAAATGAGATGCGATATCGCGTTTTAAGAAGCATTAGAACATTATTGCTACGATAGGTAGACATTTGCAAACACTATTTCCTAGCAAAGAAGTGTCGCATTTACATTCATTTGAAGTGTAGACGAGGAATACATAACACTTCGCAAATCATATTATATCTTACCATGAAACATAGAAATGAGATGCGATATCGCGTTCTATGAAGCATTAGAACACTATTGCTACGATACGTAGACATCTGCAAACGCTATTTCCTTGCAAGGAAATGTCGCATTTACATTCATTTGAATCGTAGACGAGGAATGCATAACACTTCGCAATGAATATTATATCTTATCAGGAAACATAGATATGAGATGCAATATCTCGCTTTAAGAATCATATGAACTCTATTGCTACGATACGGAGACATCTGCAGACGCTATTGCCTAGGAAGGAAGTGTCGCATTTACATTCATTTGAAGTGTAGACGAGGAATACATGATACTTCGCATATCATATTATATCTATACCATGAAACATAGAAATGAGATTCGATATCGCGTTTTAAGAAGCATTAGAAAGCTATTGCTACGATACGTAGATATCTGCAAACGCTATTTCCTAGCGAGGAAGTATCGCATTCACATTCATTTGAAGTGTAGACGAGGAATACATAACACTTCGCAAATCATGTTATATCTAACCATGAAACATAGAAATGAGGTGCGATATCGCGTTTTAAGGAGCATTAGAACACTATTGCTACGATATGTAGACAATTGCAAACGCTATTTCCTAGCAAAGAAGTGTCGCATTTACATTCATTTGAAGTGTAGACGAGGAATACATAAAACTTCGCAAATCATATTATATCTTACCATGAAACATGGAAATGAGATGCGATATCGCGTTTTAAGAAGCATTAGAACTCTATTGCTACGATACCTAGACATCTGCAGACGCTATTTCCTTGCAAGGGAGTGTCGCATTTACATTCATTTGAAGTGTAGACGAGGAATACATGACACTTCGCAAATCATATTATATCTTACCATGAAACGTAGAAATGAGATGCGATATCGCGTTTTAAGAAGCATTAGAACACTATTGCTACGATAGGTAGACATTTGCAAACGCTATTTCCTAGCAAAGAAGTGTCGCATTTTCATTCATTTGAAGTGTAGACGAGGAATACATAAAACTTCGCAAATCATATTATATCTTACCATGAAACATAGAAATGAGATGCGATATCGCGTTTTAAGAAGCATTAGAACTCTATTGCTACGATACCTAGACATCTGCAAACGCTATTTCCTTGCAAGGAAGTGTCGCATTTACATTCATTTGAATCGTAGACGGGGAATGCATAACACTTCGCAATGAATATTATATCTCATCATGAAACATAGATATGAGATGCAATATCTCGTTTTAAGAAGCGTTTGAACTCTATTGCTTCGATACGTAGACATCTGCAAACGCTATTTCCTTGCAAGGAAGTGTCGCATTTACATTCATTTGAAGTGTAGACGAGGAATACATAACACTTCGCAAATCATATTATATCTTACCATGAAGCATAGAAATGAGATGCGATATCGCGTTTTAAGTAGCATTAGAACTCTATTGCTACGATACCTAGACATCGGCAGACGCTATTTCCTAGCAAGGAAGTGTCGCATTTACATTCATTTGAATTGTAGACGAGGAATACATGATACTTCGCAAATCATATTATATCTTACCAAGAAACATAGAAATGAGATGCGATATCGCGTTTTAAGAAGCATTAGAACATTATTGCTACGATAGGTAGACATTTGCAAACGCTATTTCCTAGCAAAGAAGTGTCGCATTTACATTCATTTGAAGTGTAGACGAGGAATACATAACACTTCGCAAATCATATTATATCTTACCATGAAACATAGAAATGAGATGCGATATCGCGTTCTAAGAAGCATTAGAACACTATTGCTACGATACCTAGACATCTGCAAACGCTATTTCCTTGCAAGGAAGTGTCGCATTTACATTCATTTGAATCGTAGACGGGGAATGCATAACACTTCGCAATGAATATTATATCTCATCATGAAACATAGATATGAGATGCAATATCTCGTTTTAAGAAGCGTTTGAACTCTATTGCTTCGATACGTAGACATCTGCAAACGCTATTTCCTAGCGAGGAAGTATCGCATTCACAATCACTTGAAGTGTAGACGAGGAATACATAACACCTCGCAAATCATGTTATATCTTACCATGAAACATAGAAATGCGATGCGATATCGCGTTTTAAGAATCATATGAAATCTATTGCTACGATACGTAGACATCTGCAATCGCTATTTCCTTGCAAGGAAGTGTCGCATTTACTTCCATTTCAAGTGTAGACGAGGAATACATAACACTTCGCAAATCATATTATATCTTACCATGAAACATAGAGATGAGATGCGATATCGCGTTTTAAGAAGCATTTGAACTCTATTGCTTCGATACGTAGACATCTGCAAACGCTATTTCCTTCCAAGGAAGTGTAGCATTTACATTCATTTGAAGTGTAGACTAGGAATACATGACACTTCGCAAATCATATTATATCTTACCATGAATCATAGAAATGAGATTTGATATCGCGTTTTAAGAAGCATTAGAAAGCTATTGCTACGATACGTAGACATCTGCAAACGCTATTTCCTAGCGAGGAAGTATCGCATTCACATTCATTTGAAGTGTTGACGAGGAATACATAACACTTCGCAAATCATGTTATAGCTTACCATGAAACATAGAAATGAGATGCGATATCGCGTTTTAAGAATCATATGAACTCTATTGCTACGATACGTAGACAACTGCAATCGCTATTTCCTTGCAAGGAAGTGTCGCATTTACTTTCATTTGAAGTGTAGACGAGGAATACATAACACTTCGCAAATCATATTATATCTTACCATGAAACATAGAAATGAGATGCGATATCGCGTTTTAAGAATCATAAGAACTCTATTGCTACGATACGTAGACATCTGCAAACGCTATTTCCTTGCAAGGAAGTGTCGCTTTTACATTCATTTGAATCGTAGACGAGGAATGCATAACACTTCGCAATGAATATTATATCTTACCATGAAACATAGAAATGAGATGCGATATCGCGTTTTAAGTAGCATTAGAACTATATTGCTACGATACCTAGACATCTGCAGACGCTATTTCCTAGCAAGGAATTGTCGCATTAACATTCATTTGAAGTGTAGACGAGGAATACATGATACTTCGCAAACCATATTATATCTTACCATGAAACATAGAAATGAGATGCGATATCGCGTTTTAAGAAGCATTAGAACACTATTGCTACGATAGGTAGACATTTGCAAACGCTATTTCCTAGCAAAGAAGTGTCGCATTTACATTCATTTGAAGTGTAGACGAGGAATACATAACACTTCGCAAATCATGTTATATCTTACCATGAAACATAGAAATGAGATGCGATATCGCGTTTTAAGAAGCATTAGAACACTATTGCTACGATAGGTAGACATTTGCAAACGCTATTTCCTAGCAAAGAAGTGTCGCATTTACATTCATTTGAAGTGTAGACGAGGAATACATGATACTTCGCAAATCATATTATTTCTTACCATGAAACATAGAAATGAGATGCGATATCGCGTTTTAAGAAGCATTAGAACACTATTGCTACGATAGGTAGACATCTGTAAACGCTATTTCCTTGCAAGGAAGTGTCGCATTTACATTCATTTGAAGTGTAGACGAGAAATACGTGACACTTCGCAAATCATATTATATCTTACCATGAAACATAGGAATGAGATGCGATATCGCGTTTTAAGAATCATAAGAACTCTATTGCTACGATACGTAGACATCTGCAAACGCTATTTCCTTGCAAGGAAGTGTCGCATTTACATTCATTTGAATCGTAGACGAGGAATGCATAACACTTCGCAATGAATATTATATCTTACCATGAAACATAGAAATGAGATGCGATATCGCGTTTTAAGAAGCATTAGAACACTATTGCTACGATAGGTAGACATTTGCAAACGCTATTTCCTAGCAAAGAAGTGTCGCATTTTCATTCATTTGAAGTGTAGACGAGGAATACATAACACTTCGCAAATCATGTTATATCTTACCATGAAACATAGAAATGAGATGCGATATCGCGTTTTAAGTAGCATTAGAACTCTATTGCTACGATACCTAGACATCTGCAGACGCTATTTCCTAGCAAGGAAGTGTCGCATTAACATTCATTTGAAGTGTAGACGAGGAACACATGATACTTCGCAAACCATATTATATCTTACCATGAAACATAGAAATGAGATGCGATATCGCGTTTTAAGAATCATATGAACTCTATTGCTACGATACGTAGACATCTGCAATCGCTATTTCCTTGCAAGGAAGTGTCGCATTAACATTCATTTGAAATGTAGACGAGGAATACATGATACTTCGCAAATCGTATTATATCTTACCATGAAACATTGAAATGAGATGCGATATCGCGTTTCAAGAATCATTAGGACACTATTGCTACGATAGGTAGACACCTGTAAACGCTATTTCCTTGCAAGGAAGTGTCGCATTTACATTCATTTGAAGTGTAGACGAGAAATACATGACACTTCGCAAATCATATTATATCTTACCATGAAACATAGAAATGAGATTCGATATCGCGTTTTAAGAAGCATTAGAACCCTATTGCTACGATACGTAGACATCTGCAAACGCTATTTCCTTGCAAGGAAGTGTCGCATTTACATTCAGTTGAATCGTAGACGAGGAATGCATAACACTTCGCAATGAATATTATATCTTATCAGGAAACATAGATATGAGATGCAATATCTCGCTTTAAGAATCATATGAACTCTATTGCTACGATACGTAGACATCTGCAGACGATATTGCCTAGCAAGGAAGTGTCGCATTTACATTCATTTGATGTGTAGACGAGGAATACGTGATACTTCGCAAATCATATTATATCTTACCATGAAACATAGAAATGAGATGCGATATCGCGTTTTAAGAATCATATGAACTCTATTGCTACGATACGTAGACATCTGCAATCGCTATTTCCTTGCAAGGAAGTGTCGCATTTACTTTCATTTGAAGTGTAGACGAGGAATACATAACACTTCGCAAATCATATTATATCTTACCATGAGACATAGAAATGAGATGCGATATCGCGTTTTAAGAATCATAAGAACTCTATTGCTACGATACGTAGACATCTGCAAACGCTATTTCCTTGCAAGGAAGTGTCGCATTTACATTCATTTGAATCGTAGACGAGGAATGCATAACACTTCGCAATGAATATTATGTCTTACCATGAAACATAGAAATGAGATGCGATATCGCGTTTTAAGTAGCATTAGAACTCTATTGCTACGATACCTAGACATCTGCAGACGCTATTTCCTAGCAAGGAATTGTCGCATTAACATTCATTTGAAGTGTAGACGAGGAATACATGATACTTCGCAAACCATATTATATCTTACCATGAAACATAGAAATGAGATGCGATATCGCGTTTTAAGAAGCATTAGAACACTATTGCTACGATACGTAGACATTTGCAAACGCTATTTCCTAGCAAAGAAGTGTCGCATTTACATTCATTTGAAGTGTAGACGAGGAATACATAACACTTCGCAAATCATGTTATATCTTACCATGAAACATAGAAATGAGATGCGATATCGCGTTTTAAGAAGCATTAGAACTCTATTGCTACGATAGGTAGACATTTGCAAACGCTATTTCCTAACAAAGAAGTGTCGCATTTACATTCATTTGAAGTGTAGACGAGGAATACATGATACTTCGCAAATCATATTATATCTTACCATGAAACATAGAAATGAGATGCGATATCGCGTTTTAAGAAGCATTAGAACACTATTGCTACGATAGGTAGACATCTGTAAACGCTATTTCCTTGCAAGGAAGTGTCGCATTTACATTCATTTGAAGTGTAGACGAGAAATACATGACACTTCGCAAATCATATTATATCTTACCATGAAACATAGGAATGAGATTCGATATCGCGTTTTAAGAAGCATTAGAAAGCTATTGTTACGATACGTAGACATCTGCAAACGCTATTTCCTAGCGAGGAAGTATCGCATTCACATTCATTTGTAGTGTAGACGAGGAATACATAACACTTCGCAAATCATGTTATATCTTACCATGAAACATAGAAATGAGAAGCGATATCGCGTTTTAAGTAGCATTAGAACTCTATTGCTACGATACCTAGACATCTGCAGACGCTATTTCCTAGCAAAAAAGTGTCGCATTTACATTCATTTGATGTGTAGACGAGGAATACATAACACTTCGCAAATTATGTTATATCTTACCATGAAACATAGAAATGAGATGCGATATCGCGTTTTAAGAATCACATGAACTCTATTGCTACGATACGTAGACATCTGCAATCGCTATTTCCTTGCAAGGAAGTGTCGCATTTACTTTCATTTGAAATGTAGACGAGGAATACATAACACTTCGCAAATCATATTATATCTTACCATGAAACATAGAAATGAGATGCGTTATCGCGTTTTAAGAAGCATTAGAAAGCTATTGCTACGATACCTAGACATCTGCAGACGCTATTTCCTTGCAAGAAAGTGTCGCATTTACATTCATTTGAAGTGTAGACGAGGAATACATGACACTTCGCAAATCATATTATATCTTACCATGAAACATAGAAATGAGATGCGAAATCGCGTTTTAAGAAGCATTAGAACACTATTGCTACGATAGGTAGACATCTGTAAACGCTATTTCCTTGCAAGGAAGTGTCGCATTTACATTCATTTAAAGTGTAGACGAGAAATACATGACACTTCGCAAATCATATTATATCTTACCATGAAACATAGAAATGAGATTCGATGTCGCGTTTTAAGAAGCATTAGGAAGCTAATGCTACGATACGTAGACATCTGCAAACGCTATTTCCAAGCGAGGAAGTATCGCATTCACATTCATTTGAAGTGTAGACGAGGAATACATAACACTTCGCAAATCATGTTATATCTTACCATGAAACATAGAAATGAGATGCGATATCGCGTTTTAAGTATCATATGAACTCTATTGCTACGATACGTAGACATCTGCAATCGCTATTTCCTTGCAAGGAAGTGTCGCATTTACTTTCATTTGAAGTGTAGACGAGGAATACATAACACTTCGCAAATCATATTATATCTTACCATGAAACATAGAAATGAGATGCGATATCGCGTTTTAAGAATCATAAGAACTCTATTGCTACGATACGTAGACATCTGCAAACTCTATTTCCTTGCAAGGAAGTGTCGCATTTACATTCATTTGAATCGTATACGAGGAATGCATAACACTTCGCAATGAATATTATATCTTACCATGAAACATAGAAATGGGATGCGATATCGCGTTTTAAGTAGCATTAGAACTCTATTGCTACGATACCTAGACATCTGCTGACGCTATTTCCTAGCAAGGAATTGTCGCATTAACATTCATTTGAAGTGTAGACGAGGAATACATGATACTTCGCAAACCATATTATATCTTACCATGAAACATAGAAATGAGATGCGATATCGCGTTTTAAGAAGCATTAGAACACTATTGCTACGATAGGTAGACATTTGCAAACGCTATTTCCTAGCAAAGAAGTGTCGCATTTACATTCATTTGAAGTGTAGACGAGGAATACATAACACTTCGCAAGTCATGTTATATCTTACCATGAAACATAGAAATGAGATGCGATATCGCGTTTTAAGAAGAATTAGAACACTATTGCTACGATAGGTAGACATTTGCAAACGCTATTTCCTAGCAAAGAAGTGTCGCATTTACATTCATTTGAAGTGTAGACGAGGAATACATGATACTTCGCAAATCATATTATATCTTACCATGAAACATAGAAATGAGATGCGATATCGCGTTTTAAGAAGCATTAGAACACTATTGCTACGATAGGTAGACATCTGTTAACGCTATTTCCTTGCAAGGAAGTGTCGCATTTACATTCATTTGAAGTGTAGACGAGAAATACATGACACTTCGCAAATCATATTATATCTTACCATGAAACATAGGAATGAGATTCGATATCGCGTTTTAAGAAGCATTAGATAGCTATTGCTACGATACGTAGTCATCTGCAAACGCTATTTCCTAGCGAGGAAGTATCGCATTCACATTCATTTGAAGTGTAGACGAGGAATACATAACACTTCGCAAATCATGTTATATCTTACCACGAAACATAGAAATGAGATGCGATATCGCGTTTTAAGTAGCATTAGAACTCTATTGCTACGATACCTAGACATCTGCAGACGCTATTTCCTAGCAAGGAAGTGTCGCATTAACATTCATTTGAAGTGTAGACGAGGAATACATGATACTTCGCAAACCATATTATATCTTACCATGAAACATAGAAATGAGATGCGATATCGCGTTTTAAGAAGCATTAGAACACTATTGCTACGATAGGTAGACATTTGCAAACGCTATTTCCTAGCAAAGAAGTGTCGCATTTACATTCGTTTGAAGTGTAGACGAGGAATACATAACACTTCGCAAATCATGTTATATCTTACCATGAAACATAGAAATGAGATGCGATATCGCGTTTTAAGAATCATATGAACTCTATTGCTACGATACGTAGACATCTGCAATCGCTATTTCCTTGTAAGGAAGTGTCGCATTTAGTTTCATTTGAAATGTAGACGAGGAATACATAACACTTCGCAAATCATATTATATCTTACCATGAAACATAGAAATGAGATGCGTTATCGCGTTTTAAGAAGCATTAGAAAGCTATTGCTACGATACCTAGACATCTGCAGACGCTATTTCCTTGCAAGGAAGTGTCGCATTTACATTCATTTGAAGTGTAGACGAGGAATACATGACACTTCGCAAATCATATTATATCTTACCATGAAACATAGAAATGAGATGCGATATCGCGTTTTAAGAAGCATTAGAACACTATTGCTACGATAGGTAGATATTTGCAAACGCTATTTCCTTGCAAGGAAGTGTCGCATTTACATTCATTTGAATCGCAGACGAGGAATACATAACACTTCGCAAATCATATTATATCTTACCATGAAACATAGAAATGAGATTCGATATCGCGTTTTAAGAAGCATTAGAAAGCTATTGCTACGATACGTAGACATCTGCAAACGCTATTTCCTAGCAAGGATGTATCGCATTCACATTCATTTGAAGTGTAGACGAGGAATACATGATACTTCGCAAATCATATTATATCTTACCATGAAACATAGAAATGAGATGCGATATCGCGTTTTAAGAAGCATTAGAACACTATTGCTACGATAGGTAGACATCTGTAAACGCTATTTCCTTGCAAGGAAGTGTCGCATTTACATTCATTTGAAGTGTAGACGAGAAATACATGACACTTCGCAAATCATATTATATCTTACCATGAAACATAGGAATGAGATTCGATATCGCGTTTTAAGAAGCATTAGATAGCTATTGCTACGATACGTAGACATCTGCAAATGCTATTTCCTAGCGAGGAAGTATCGCATTCACATTCATTTGAAGTGTAGACGAGGAATACATAACACTTCGCAAATCATGTTATATCTTACCATGAAACATAGAAATGAGATGCGATATCGCGTTTTAAGTAGCATTAGAACTCTATTGCTACGATACCTAGACATCTGCAGACGCTATTTCCTAGCAAGGAAGTGTCGCATTTACATTCATTTGAATCGTAGACGAGGAATGCATGACACTTCGCAATGAATATTATATCTTATCATGAAACATAGATATGAGATGCAATATCTCGTTTTAAGAAGCATTTGAACTCTATTGCTTCGATACGTAGACATCTGCAAACGCTATTTCCTAGCAAGGAAGTGTCGCATTTACATTCATTTGAAGTGTGGACGAGGAATACATAACACTTCGCAAATCATATTATATTTGACCATGAAACATAGAAATGAGATGCGATATCGCGTTTTAAGAAGCATTAGAACTCTATTGCTACGATACGTAGATATCTGCAAACGCTATTTCCTAGCGAGGAAGTGTCGCATTCACATTCATTTGAAGCGTAGACGAGGAATGCATAACACTTCGCAATGAATATTATATCTTACCATGAAACGTAGAAATGAGATGCAATATAGCGTTTTAAGAATCATAAGAACTCTATTGCTTCGATACGTAGACATCTGCAAACGCTATTTCCTTGCAAGGAAGTGTCGCATTTACATTCATTTGAAGTGTAGACGAGAAATACATGACACTTCGCAAATCATATTATATCTTACCATGAAACATAGAAATGAGATTCGATATCGCGTTTTAAGAAGCATTAGAAAGCTATTGCTACGATACGTAGACATCTGCAAACGCTATTTCCTAGCAAGGATGTATCGCATTCACATTCATTTGAAGTGTAGACGAGGAATACATAACACTTCGCAAATCATGTTATATCTTACCATGAAACATAGAAATGAGATGCGATATCGCGATTTAAGAATCATATGAACTCTGTTGCTACGATACGTAGACATCTGCAAACGCTATTTCCTTGCAAGGAAGTGTCGCATTTACATTCATTTGAATCGTAGACGAGGAATGCATAACACATCGCAATGAATATTATATCTTATCAGGAAACATAGGTATGAGAAGCAATATCTCGTTTTAAGAATCATATGAACCCTATTGCTACGATACGTAGACATCTGCAGACGCTATTTCCTAGCAAGGAAGTGTCGCATTTACATTCATTTGAAGTGTAGACGAGGAATACGTGATACTTCGCAAATCATATTATATCTTACCATGAAACATAGAAATGAGATGCGATATCGCGTTTTAAGAAGCATTAGAACACTATTGCTACGATAGGTAGACATTTGCAAACGCTATTTCCTAGCAAAGAAGTGTCGCATTTACATTCATTTAAAGTGTAGGCGAGGAATACATAACACTTCGCAAATCATATTATATCTTACCATGAAACATAGAAATGAGATTCGTTATCTCGTTTGAAGAAGCATTTGAACTCTATTGCTTCGATACGTAGACACCTGCAAACGCTATTTCCTAGCAAGGAAGTGTCGCATTTACTTTCATTTGAAGTGTAGACGAGGAATACATAACACTTCGCAAATCATATTATATCTTACCATGAAACATAGAAATGAGATTCGATATCGCATTTTAAGAAGCATTAGAAAGCTATTGCTACGATACGTAGACATCTGCAAACGCTATTTCCTAGCGAGGAAGTATCGCATTCACATTCATTTGAAGTGTAGACGAGGAATACATAACACTTCGCAAATCATGTTATATCTTACCATGAAACATAGAAATGAGATGCGATATCGCGTTTTAGGAATCATATGAACTCTATTGCTACGATACGTAGACATCTGCAAACGCTATTTCCTTGCAAGGAAGTGTCGCATTTACATTCATTTGAAGTGTAGACGAGGAATACGTGATACTTCGCAAATCATACTATATCTTACCATGAAACATAGAAATGAGATGCGATATCGCGTTTTAAGAAGCATTAGAACACTATTGCTGCGATAGGTAGACATTTGCAAACGCTATTTCCTAGCAAGGAAGTGTCGCATTTACATTCATTTGAAGTGTAGACGAGGAATACATAACACTTCGCCAATCATATTATATCTTACCATGAAACATAGAAATGAGATGCGATATCGCGTTTTAAGAAGCATTAGAACACCATTGCTACGATATGTAGACATTTGCAAACGCTATTTCCTTGCAAGGAAGTGTCGCATTTACATTCATTTGAAGTGTAGACGAGGAATACATAACACTTCGCAAATCATATTATATCTTACCATGAAACATAGAAATGAGATGCGATATCGCGTTTTAAGAAGCATTAGAACTCTATTGCTACGATACGTTGATATCTGCAAACGCTATTCCCTTGCAAGGAAGTGTCGCATTTACATTCATTTGAATCGTAGGCGAAGAATGCATAACACTTCGCAATGAATATTATATCTTATCAAGAAACATAGAAATGAGATGCAATATCTCGTTTTAAGAAGCATTTGGACTCTATTGCTACGATACGTAGACATCTGCAAACGCTATTTCCTTGCAAGGAAGTGTCGCATTTACATTCATTTGAATCGTAGACGAGGAATGCATAACACTTCGCAATGAATATTATATCTTACCATGAAACATAGAAATGAGATGCGATATCGCGTTTTAAGTAGCATTAGAACTCTATTGCTACGATACCTAGACATCTGCAGACGCTATTTCCTAGCAAGGAAGTGTCGCATTTACAATCATTTGAAACGTAGACGAGGAATGCATAACACATCGCAATGAATATTATATCTTACCATGAAACATAGATATGAGATGCAATATCTCGTTTTAAGAAGCATTTGAACTCTATTGCTACGATACGTAGACATCTGCAATCGCTATTTCCTTGCAAGGAAGTGTCGCATTTACATTCATTCGAATCGTAGACGAGAAATGCATGACACTACGCAATGAATATTATATCTTATCATGAAACATAGATATGAGGTGCAATATCTCGTTTTAAGAAGCATTTGAACTCTATTGCTTCGATACGTAGACATCTGCAAACGCTATTTCCTAGCAAGGAAGTGTCGCATTCACATTCATTTGAAGTGTAGACGAGGAATACATGATACTTCGCAAATCATATTATATCTTACCATGAAACATAGAAATGAGATGCGATATCGCGATTTAAGAATCATAAGAACTCTATTGCTACGATACGTAGACATCTGCATACGCTATTTCCTTGCAAGGAAGTGTCGCATTTACATTCATTTGAAGTGCAGACGAGGAATACATAACACTTCGCAAATCATATTATATCTTACCATGAAACATGGGAATGAGATGCGATATCGCGTTCTAAGAATCATAAGAACTCTATTGCTACGATACGTAGACATCTGCAAACGCTATTTCCCTGCAAGGAAGTGTCGCATTTACATTCATTTGAACCGTAGACGAGGAATGCAAAACACTTCGCAAGCAATATTATATCTTATCATGAGACATAGATAAGAGATGCAATATCTCGCTTTAAGAAGCATTTGAACTCTATTGCTTCGATACGTAGTCATCTGCAAACGCTATTTCCTAGCGAGGAAGTATCGCATTCACATTCATTTGAAGTGTAGACGAGGAATACATAACACTTCGCAAATCATACTATATCTTACCATGAAACATAGAAATGAGATGCGATATCGCGTTTTAAGAAGCATTAGAACACTATTGCTGCGATAGGTAGACATTTGCAAACGCTATTTCCTAGCAAGGAAGTGTCGCATTTACATTCATTTGAAGTGTAGACGAGGAATACATGATACTTCGCAATGAATATTATATCTTATCAAGAAACATAGAAATGAGATGCAATATCTCGTTTTAAGAAGCATTTGAACTCTATTGCTACGATACGTAGACATCTGCAAACGCTATTTCCTTGCAAGGAAGTGTCGCATTTACATTCATTTGAATCGTAGACGAGGAATGCATAACACTTCGCAATGAATATTATATCTTACCATGTAACATAGAAATGAGATGCGATATCGCGTTTTAAGTAGCATTAGAACTCTATTGCTACGATACCTAGACATCTGCAGACGCTATTTCCTAGCAAGGAAGTGTCGCATTTACATTCATTTGAAACGTAGACGAGGAATGCATAACACATCGCAATGAATATTATATCTTACCATGAAACATAGATATGAGATGCAATATCTCGTTTTAAGAAGCATTTGAACTCTATTGCTACGATACGTAGACATCTGCAATCGCTATTTCCTTGCAAGGAAGTGTCGCATTTACATTCATTCGAATCGTAGACGAGAAATGCATGACACTTCGCAATGAATATTATATCTTATCATGAAACATAGATATGAGGTGCAATATCTCGTTTTAAGAAGCATTTGAACTCTATTGCTTCGATACGTAGACATCTGCAAACGCTATTTCCTAGCAAGGAAGTGTCGCATTCACATTCATTTGAAGTGTTGACGAGGAATACATGATACTTCGCAAATCATATTATATCTTACCATGAAACATAGAAATGAGATGCGATATCGCGATTTAAGAATCATAAGAACTCTATTGCTACGATACGTAGACATCTGCATACGCTATTTCCTTGCAAGGAAGTGTCGCATTTACATTCATTTGAAGTGCAGACGAGGAATACATAACACTTCGCAAATCATATTATATCTTACCATGAAACATGGGAATGAGATGCGATATCGCGTTCTAAGAATCATAAGAACTCTATTGCTACGATACGTAGACATCTGCAAACGCTATTTCCCTGCAAGGAAGTGTCGCATTTACATTCATTTGAACCGTAGACGAGGAATGCAAAACACTTCGCAAGCAATATTATATCTTATCATGAGACATAGATAAGAGATGCAATATCTCGTTTTAAGAAGCATTTGAACTCTATTGCTTCGATACGTAGTCATCTGCAAACGCTATTTCCTAGCGAGGAAGTATCGCATTCACATTCATTTGAAGTGTAGACGAGGAATACATAACACTTCGCAAATCATATTATATCTTACCATGAAACATAGAAATGAGATGCGATATCGCGTTTTAAGAGCCATTAGAACTCTATTGCTACGATACCTATACATCTGCAGACGCTATTTCCTAGCAAGGTAGTGTCGCATTTACATTCATTTGAAGTGTAGACGAGGAATACATAACACTTCGCAAATCATATTATATCTTGCCATGAAACATAGAAATGAGATGCGATATCGCGTTTTAAGAAGCATTAGAACTCTATTGCTACGATAGATAGACATCTGCAAACGCTCTTTCCTAGCAAGGAAGTGTCGCATTTACATTCATTTGAAGTGTAGGCGAGGACTACATAACACTTCGCAAATCATATTATATCTTACCATGAAACATAGAAATGAGATGCGGTATCGCGATTTAAGAATCATAAGAACTCTATTGCTACGATACCTAGACATCTGCAGACGCTATTTCCTAGCAAGGAAGTGTCGCATTTACATTCATTTGAAGTGTAGACGAGGAATGCAAAACACTTCGCAAGCAATATTATATCTTATCATGAGACATAGATAAGAGATGCAATATCTCGTTTTAAGAAGCATTTGAACTCTATTGCTTCGATACGTAGTCATCTGCAAACGCTATTTCCTAGCGAGGAAGTATCGCATTCACATTCATTTGAAGTGTAGACGAGGAATACATAACACTTCGCAAATCATACTATATCTTACCATGAAGCATAGAAATGAGATGCGATATCGCGTTTTAAGAAGCATTAGAACACTATTGCTGCGATAGGTAGACATTTGCAAACGCTATTTCCTAGCAAGGAAGTGTCGCATTTACATTCATTTGAAGTGTATACGAGGAATACATGATACTTCGCAATGAATATTATATCTTATCAAGAAACATAGAAATGAGATGCAATATCTCGTTTTAAGAAGCATTTGAACTCTATTGCTACGATACGTAGACATCTGCAAACGCTATTTCCTTGCAAGGAAGTGTCGCATTTACATTCATTTGAATCGTAGACGAGGAATGCATAACACTTCGCAATGAATATTATATCTTACCATGAAACATAGAAATGAGATGCGATATCGCGTTTTAAGTAGCATTAGAACTCTATTGCTACGATACCTAGACATCTGCAGACGCTATTTCCTAGCAAGGAAGTGTCGCATTTACATTCATTTGAAACGTAGACGAGGAATGCATAACACATCGCAATGAATATTATATCTTACCATGAAACATAGATATGAGATGCAATATCTCGTTTTAAGAAGCATTTGAACTCTATTGCTACGATACGTAGACATCTGCAATCGCTATTTCCTTGCAAGGAAGTGTCGCATTTACATTCATTCGAATCGTAGACGAGAAATGCATGACACTTCGCAATGAATATTATATCTTATCATGAAACATAGATATGAGGTGCAATATCTCGTTTTAAGAAGCATTTGAACTCTATTGCTTCGATACGTAGACATCTGCAAACGCTATTTCCTAGCAAGGAAGTGTCGCATTCACATTCATTTGAAGTGTAGACGAGGAATACATGATACTTCGCAAATCATATTATATCTTACCATGAAACATAGAAATGAGATGCGATATCGCGATTTAAGAATCATAAGAACTCTATTGCTACGATACGTAGACATCTGCATACGCTATTTCCTTGCAAGGAAGTGTCGCATTTACATTCATTTGAAGTGCAGACGAGGAATACATAACACTTCGCAAATCATATTATATCTTACCATGAAACATGGGAATGAGATGCGATATCGCGTTCTAAGAATCATAAGAACTCTATTGCTACGATACGTAGACATCTGCAAACGCTATTTCCCTGCAAGGAAGTGTCGCATTTACATTCATTTGAACCGTAGACGAGGAATGCAAAACACTTCGCAAGCAATATTATATCTTATCATGAGACATAGATAAGAGATGCAATATCTCGTTTTAAGAAGCATTTGAACTCTATTGCTTCGATACGTAGTCATCTGCAAACGCTATTTCCTAGCGAGGAAGTATCGCATTCACATTCATTTGAAGTGTAGACGAGGAATACATAACACTTCGCAAATCATATTATATCTTACCATGAAACATAGAAATGAGATGCGATATCGCGTTTTAAGAGCCATTAGAACTCTATTGCTACGATACCTATACATCTGCAGACGCTATTTCCTAGCAAGGTAGTGTCGCATTTACATTCATTTGAAGTGTAGACGAGGAATACATAACACTTCGCAAATCATATTATATCTTACCATGAAACATAGAAATGAGATGCGATATCGCGTTTTAAGTAGCATTAGAACTCTATTGCTACGATACCTAGACATCTGCAAACGCTATTTCCTTGCAAGGTAGTATCGCATTTACATTCATTTGAAGTGTAGACGTGGAATACATGACACTTCGCAAATCATATTATATCTTACCATGAAACATAGAAATGAGATGCGATATCGCGTTTTAAGAAGCATTAGAATTCTATTGCTACGATACGTAGACATCTGCAAACGCTATTTCCTAGCGAGGAAGTGTCGCATTCACATTCATTTGAAGAGTAGACGAGGAATACATAATACGTCGCGAATCATATTATATCTCACCATGAAAAATAGAAATGAGATGCGATATCGCGTTTTAAGAATCATAAGAACTCTATTGCTACGATACGTAGACATCTGCAAACGCAATTTCCTTACAAGGAAGTGTCGCATTTACATTGATTTGAATCGTAGACGAAGAATGCATAACACTTCGCAATGAATATTATATCTTATCATGAAACATAGATATGAGATGCAATATCTCGTTTTAAGAAGCATTAGAACTCTATTGCTACGATAGATAGACATCTGCAAACGCTCTTTCCTAGCAAGGAAGTGTCGCATTTACATTCATTTGAAGTGTAGGCGAGGACTACATAACACTTCGCAAATCATATTATATCTTACCATGAAACATAGAAATGAGATGCGATATCGCGATTTAAGAATCATAAGAACTCTATTGCTACGATACCTAGACATCTGCAGACGCTATTTCCTAGCAAGGAAGTGTCGCATTTACATTCATTTGAAGTGTAGACGAGGAATACATAACACTTCGCAAATCATATTATATCTTACTATGAAACATAGAAATGAGATTCGATATCGCGTTTTAAGAAGCATTAGAAAGCTATTGCTACGATACGTAGACATCTGCAAACGCTATTTCCAAGAGAGGAAGTATCGCATTCACATTCATTTGAAGTGTAGACGAGGAATACATAACACTTCGCAAATCATATTATATCTTACCATTAAACATAGAAATGAGATGCGATATCGCGTTTTAAGAAGCATTAGAAATCCATTGCTACGATACGTAGACATCTGCAAACGCCATTTCCTAGCGAGGAAGTGTCGCATTCACATTCATTTGAAGTGTAGACGAGGAATACATGATACTTCGCAAATCATATTATATCTTACCATGAAACATAGAAATGAGATGCGATATCGCGATTTAAGAATCATAAGAACTCTATTGCTACGATACGTAGACATCTGCAAACGCAATTTCCTTACAAGGAAGTGTCGCATTTACATTGATTTGAATCGTAGACGAAGAATGCATAACACTTCGCAATGAATATTATATCTTATCATGAAACATAGATATGAGATGCAATATCTCGTTTTAAGAAGCATTAGAACTCTATTGCTACGATAGATAGACATCTGCAAACGCTCTTTCCTAGCAAGGAAGTGTCGCATTTACATTCATTTGAAGTGTAGGCGAGGACTACATAACACTTCGCAAATCATATTATATCTTACCATGAAACATAGAAATGAGATGCGATATCGCGATTTAAGAATCATAAGAACTCTATTGCTACGATACCTAGACATCTGCAGACGCTATTTCCTAGCAAGGAAGTGTCGCATTTACATTCATTTGAAGTGTAGACGAGGAATACATAACACTTCGCAAATCATATTATATCTTACTATGAAACATAGAAATGAGATTCGATATCGCGTTTTAAGAAGCACTAGAAAGCTATTGCTACGATACGTAGACATCTGCAAACGCTATTTCCAAGAGAGGAAGTATCGCATTCACATTCATTTGAAGTGTAGACGAGGAATACATAACACTTCGCAAATCATATTATATCTTACCATTAAACATAGAAATGAGATGCGATATCGCGTTTTAAGAAGCATTAGAAATCCATTGCTACGATACGTAGACATCTGCAAACGCCATTTCCTAGCGAGGAAGTGTCGCATTCACATTCATTTGAAGTGTAGACGAGGAATACATGATACTTCGCAAATCATATTATATCTTACCATGAAACATAGAAATGAGATGCGATATCGCGATTTAAGAATCATAAGAACTCTATTGCTACGATACGTAGACATCTGCATACGCTATTTCCTTGCAAGGAAGTGTCGCATTTACATTCATTTGAAGTGCAGACGAGGAATACATAACACTTCGCAAATCATATTATATCTTACCATGAAACATGGGAATGAGATGCGATATCGCGTTCTAAGAATCATAAGAACTCTATTGCTACGATACGTAGACATCTGCAAACGCTATTTCCCTGCAAGGAAGTGTCGCATTTACATTCATTTGAACCGTAGACGAGGAATGCAAAACACTTCGCAAGCAATATTATATCTTATCATGAGACATAGATAAGAGATGCAATATCTCGTTTTAAGAAGCATTTGAACTCTATTGCTTCGATACGTAGTCATCTGCAAACGCTATTTCCTAGCGAGGAAGTATCGCATTCACATTCATTTGAAGTGTAGACGAGGAATACATAACACTTCGCAAATCATATTATATCTTACCATGAAACATAGAAATGAGATGCGATATCGCGTTTTAAGAGCCATTAGAACTCTATTGCTACGATACCTATACATCTGCAGACGCTATTTCCTAGCAAGGTAGTGTCGCATTTACATTCATTTGAAGTGTAGACGAGGAATACATAACACTTCGCAAATCATATTATATCTTACCATGAAACATAGAAATGAGATGCGATATCGCGTTTTAAGAAGCATTTGAACTCTATTGCTACGATACGTAGACATCTGCAATCGCTATTTCCTTGCAAGGAAGTGTCGCATTTACATTCATTCGAATCGTAGACGAGAAATGCATGACACTTCGCAATGAATATTATATCTTATCATGAAACATAGATATGAGGTGCAATATCTCGTTTTAAGAAGCATTTGAACTCTATTGCTTCGATACGTAGACATCTGCAAACGCTATTTCCTAGCAAGGAAGTGTCGCATTTACATTCATTTGAAGTGTAGACGAGGAATACATAACACTTCGCAAATCATATTATATCTTACCATTAAACATAGAAATGAGATGCGATATCGCGTTTTAAGAAGCATTAGAAATCCATTGCTACGATACGTAGACATCTGCAAACGCCATTTCCTAGCGAGGAAGTGTCGCATTCACATTCATTTGAAGTGTAGACGAGGAATACATGATACTTCGCAAATCATATTATATCTTACCATGAAACATAGAAATGAGATGCGATATCGCGATTTAAGAATCATAAGAACTCTATTGCTACGATACGTAGACATCTGCATACGCTATTTCCTTGCAAGGAAGTGTCGCATTTACATTCATTTGAAGTGCAGACGAGGAATACATAACACTTCGCAAATCATATTATATCTTACCATGAAACATGGGAATGAGATGCGATATCGCGTTCTAAGAATCATAAGAACTCTATTGCTACGATACGTAGACATCTGCAAACGCTATTTCCCTGCAAGAAAGTGTCGCATTTACATTCATTTGAACCGTAGACGAGGAATGCAAAACACTTCGCAAGCAATATTATATCTTATCATGAGACATAGATAAGAGATGCAATATCTCGTTTTAAGAAGCATTTGAACTCTATTGCTTCGATACGTAGTCATCTGCAAACGCTATTTCCTAGCGAGGAAGTATCGCATTCACATTCATTTGAAGTGTAGACGAGGAATACATAACACTTCGCAAATCATATTATATCTTACCATGAAACATAGAAATGAGATGCGATATCGCGTTTTAAGAGCCATTAGAACTCTATTGCTACGATACCTATACATCTGCAGACGCTATTTCCTAGCAAGGTAGTGTCGCATTTACATTCATTTGATGTGTAGACGAGGAATACATAACACTTCGCAAATCATATTATATCTTACCATGAAACATAGAAATGAGATGCGATATCGCGTTTTAAGTAGCATTAGAACTCTATTGCTACGATACCTAGACATCTGCAAACGCTATTTCCTTGCAAGGTAGTATCGCATTTACATTCATTTGAAGTGTAGACGTGGAATACATGACACTTCGCAAATCATATTATATCTTACCATGAAACATAGAAATGAGATGCGATATCGCGTTTTAAGAAGCATTAGAATTCTATTGCTACGATACGTAGACATCTGCAAACGCTATTTCCTAGCGAGGAAGTGTCGCATTCACATTCATTTGAAGAGTAGACGAGGAATACATAATACGTCGCGAATCATATTATATGTCACCATGAAAAATAGAAATGAGATGCGATATCGCGTTTTAAGAATCATAAGAACTCTATTGCTACGATACGTAGACATCTGCAAACGCAATTTCCTTACAAGGAAGTGTCGCATTTACATTGATTTGAATCGTAGACGAAGAATGCATAACACTTCGCAATGAATATTATATCTTATCATGAAACATAGATATGAGATGCAATATCTCGTTTTAAGAAGCATTAGAACTCTATTGCTACGATAGATAGACATCTGCAAACGCTCTTTCCTAGCAAGGAAGTGTCGCATTTACATTCATTTGAAGTGTAGGCGAGGACTACATAACACTTCGCAAATCATATTATATCTTACCATGAAACATAGAAATGAGATGCGATATCGCGATTTAAGAATCATAAGAACTCTATTGCTACGATACCTAGACATCTGCAGACGCTATTTCCTAGCAAGGAAGTGTCGCATTTACATTCATTTGAAGTGTAGACGAGGAATACATAACACTTCGCAAATCATATTATATCTTACTATGAAACATAGAAATGAGATTCGATATCGCGTTTTAAGAAGCATTAGAAAGCTATTGCTACGATACGTAGACATCTGCAAACGCTATTTCCAAGAGAGGAAGTATCGCATTCACATTCATTTGAAGTGTAGACGAGGAATACATAACACTTCGCAAATCATATTATATCTTACCATTAAACATAGAAATGAGATGCGATATCGCGTTTTAAGAAGCATTAGAAATCCATTGCTACGATACGTAGACATCTGCAAACGCCATTTCCTAGCGAGGAAGTGTCGCATTCACATTCATTTGAAGTGTAGACGAGGAATACATGATACTTCGCAAATCATATTATATCTTACCATGAAACATAGAAATGAGATGCGATATCGCGATTTAAGAATCATAAGAACTCTATTGCTACGATACGTAGACATCTGCAAACGCAATTTCCTTACAAGGAAGTGTCGCATTTACATTGATTTGAATCGTAGACGAAGAATGCATAACACTTCGCAATGAATATTATATCTTATCATGAAACATAGATATGAGATGCAATATCTCGTTTTAAGAAGCATTAGAACTCTATTGCTACGATAGATAGACATCTGCAAACGCTCTTTCCTAGCAAGGAAGTGTCGCATTTACATTCATTTGAAGTGTAGGCGAGGACTACATAACACTTCGCAAATCATATTATATCTTACCATGAAACATAGAAATGAGATGCGATATCGCGATTTAAGAATCATAAGAACTCTATTGCTACGATACCTAGACATCTGCAGACGCTATTTCCTAGCAAGGAAGTGTCGCATTTACATTCATTTGAAGTGTAGACGAGGAATACATAACACTTCGCAAATCATATTATATCTTACTATGAAACATAGAAATGAGATTCGATATCGCGTTTTAAGAAGCACTAGAAAGCTATTGCTACGATACGTAGACATCTGCAAACGCTATTTCCAAGAGAGGAAGTATCGCATTCACATTCATTTGAAGTGTAGACGAGGAATACATAACACTTCGCAAATCATATTATATCTTACCATTAAACATAGAAATGAGATGCGATATCGCGTTTTAAGAAGCATTAGAAATCCATTGCTACGATACGTAGACATCTGCAAACGCCATTTCCTAGCGAGGAAGTGTCGCATTCACATTCATTTGAAGTGTAGACGAGGAATACATGATACTTCGCAAATCATATTATATCTTACCATGAAACATAGAAATGAGATGCGATATCGCGATTTAAGAATCATAAGAACTCTATTGCTACGATACGTAGACATCTGCATACGCTATTTCCTTGCAAGGAAGTGTCGCATTTACATTCATTTGAAGTGCAGACGAGGAATACATAACACTTCGCAAATCATATTATATCTTACCATGAAACATGGGAATGAGATGCGATATCGCGTTCTAAGAATCATAAGAACTCTATTGCTACGATACGTAGACATCTGCAAACGCTATTTCCCTGCAAGGAAGTGTCGCATTTACATTCATTTGAACCGTAGACGAGGAATGCAAAACACTTCGCAAGCAATATTATATCTTATCATGAGACATAGATAAGAGATGCAATATCTCGTTTTAAGAAGCATTTGAACTCTATTGCTTCGATACGTAGTCATCTGCAAACGCTATTTCCTAGCGAGGAAGTATCGCATTCACATTCATTTGAAGTGTAGACGAGGAATACATAACACTTCGCAAATCATATTATATCTTACCATGAAACATAGAAATGAGATGCGATATCGCGTTTTAAGAGCCATTAGAACTCTATTGCTACGATACCTATACATCTGCAGACGCTATTTCCTAGCAAGGTAGTGTCGCATTTACATTCATTTGAAGTGTAGACGAGGAATACATAACACTTCGCAAATCATATTATATCTTACCATGAAACATAGAAATGAGATGCGATATCGCGTTTTAAGAAGCATTTGAACTCTATTGCTACGATACGTAGACATCTGCAATCGCTATTTCCTTGCAAGGAAGTGTCGCATTTACATTCATTCGAATCGTAGACGAGAAATGCATGACACTTCGCAATGAATATTATATCTTATCATGAAACATAGATATGAGGTGCAATATCTCGTTTTAAGAAGCATTTGAACTCTATTGCTTCGATACGTAGACATCTGCAAACGCTATTTCCTAGCAAGGAAGTGTCGCATTTACATTCATTTGAAGTGTAGACGAGGAATACATAACACTTCGCAAATCATATTATATCTTACCATTAAACATAGAAATGAGATGCGATATCGCGTTTTAAGAAGCATTAGAAATCCATTGCTACGATACGTAGACATCTGCAAACGCCATTTCCTAGCGAGGAAGTGTCGCATTCACATTCATTTGAAGTGTAGACGAGGAATACATGATACTTCGCAAATCATATTATATCTTACCATGAAACATAGAAATGAGATGCGATATCGCGATTTAAGAATCATAAGAACTCTATTGCTACGATACGTAGACATCTGCATACGCTATTTCCTTGCAAGGAAGTGTCGCATTTACATTCATTTGAAGTGCAGACGAGGAATACATAACACTTCGCAAATCATATTATATCTTACCATGAAACATGGGAATGAGATGCGATATCGCGTTCTAAGAATCATAAGAACTCTATTGCTACGATACGTAGACATCTGCAAACGCTATTTCCCTGCAAGAAAGTGTCGCATTTACATTCATTTGAACCGTAGACGAGGAATGCAAAACACTTCGCAAGCAATATTATATCTTATCATGAGACATAGATAAGAGATGCAATATCTCGTTTTAAGAAGCATTTGAACTCTATTGCTTCGATACGTAGTCATCTGCAAACGCTATTTCCTAGCGAGGAAGTATCGCATTCACATTCATTTGAAGTGTAGACGAGGAATACATAACACTTCGCAAATCATATTATATCTTACCATGAAACATAGAAATGAGATGCGATATCGCGTTTTAAGAGCCATTAGAACTCTATTGCTACGATACCTATACATCTGCAGACGCTATTTCCTAGCAAGGTAGTGTCGCATTTACATTCATTTGAAGTGTAGACGAGGAATACATAACACTTCGCAAATCATATTATATCTTACCATGAAACATAGAAATGAGATGCGATATCGCGTTTTAAGTAGCATTAGAACTCTATTGCTACGATACCTAGACATCTGCAAACGCTATTTCCTTGCAAGGTAGTATCGCATTTACATTCATTTGAAGTGTAGACGTGGAATACATGACACTTCGCAAATCATATTATATCTTACCATGAAACATAGAAATGAGATGCGATATCGCGTTTTAAGAAGCATTAGAATTCTATTGCTACGATACGTAGACATCTGCAAACGCTATTTCCTAGCGAGGAAGTGTCGCATTCACATTCATTTGAAGAGTAGACGAGGAATACATAATACGTCGCGAATCATATTATATGTCACCATGAAAAATAGAAATGAGATGCGATATCGCGTTTTAAGAATCATAAGAACTCTATTGCTACGATACGTAGACATCTGCAAACGCAATTTCCTTACAAGGAAGTGTCGCATTTACATTGATTTGAATCGTAGACGAAGAATGCATAACACTTCGCAATGAATATTATATCTTATCATGAAACATAGATATGAGATGCAATATCTCGTTTTAAGAAGCATTAGAACTCTATTGCTACGATAGATAGACATCTGCAAACGCTCTTTCCTAGCAAGGAAGTGTCGCATTTACATTCATTTGAAGTGTAGGCGAGGACTACATAACACTTCGCAAATCATATTATATCTTACCATGAAACATAGAAATGAGATGCGATATCGCGATTTAAGAATCATAAGAACTCTATTGCTACGATACCTAGACATCTGCAGACGCTATTTCCTAGCAAGGAAGTGTCGCATTTACATTCATTTGAAGTGTAGACGAGGAATACATAACACTTCGCAAATCATATTATATCTTACTATGAAACATAGAAATGAGATTCGATATCGCGTTTTAAGAAGCATTAGAAAGCTATTGCTACGATACGTAGACATCTGCAAACGCTATTTCCAAGAGAGGAAGTATCGCATTCACATTCATTTGAAGTGTAGACGAGGAATACATAACACTTCGCAAATCATATTATATCTTACCATTAAACATAGAAATGAGATGCGATATCGCGTTTTAAGAAGCATTAGAAATCCATTGCTACGATACGTAGACATCTGCAAACGCCATTTCCTAGCGAGGAAGTGTCGCATTCACATTCATTTGAAGTGTAGACGAGGAATACATGATACTTCGCAAATCATATTATATCTTACCATGAAACATAGAAATGAGATGCGATATCGCGATTTAAGAATCATAAGAACTCTATTGCTACGATACGTAGACATCTGCAAACGCAATTTCCTTACAAGGAAGTGTCGCATTTACATTGATTTGAATCGTAGACGAAGAATGCATAACACTTCGCAATGAATATTATATCTTATCATGAAACATAGATATGAGATGCAATATCTCGTTTTAAGAAGCATTAGAACTCTATTGCTACGATAGATAGACATCTGCAAACGCTCTTTCCTAGCAAGGAAGTGTCGCATTTACATTCATTTGAAGTGTAGGCGAGGACTACATAACACTTCGCAAATCATATTATATCTTACCATGAAACATAGAAATGAGATGCGATATCGCGATTTAAGAATCATAAGAACTCTATTGCTACGATACCTAGACATCTGCAGACGCTATTTCCTAGCAAGGAAGTGTCGCATTTACATTCATTTGAAGTGTAGACGAGGAATACATAACACTTCGCAAATCATATTATATCTTACTATGAAACATAGAAATGAGATTCGATATCGCGTTTTAAGAAGTACTAGAAAGCTATTGCTACGATACGTAGACATCTGCAAACGCTATTTCCAAGAGAGGAAGTATCGCATTCACATTCATTTGAAGTGTAGACGAGGAATACATAACACTTCGCAAATCATATTATATCTTACCATTAAACATAGAAATGAGATGCGATATCGCGTTTTAAGAAGCATTAGAAATCCATTGCTACGATACGTAGACATCTGCAAACGCCATTTCCTAGCGAGGAAGTGTCGCATTCACATTCATTTGAAGTGTAGACGAGGAATACATGATACTTCGCAAATCATATTATATCTTACCATGAAACATAGAAATGAGATGCGATATCGCGATTTAAGAATCATAAGAACTCTATTGCTACGATACGTAGACATCTGCATACGCTATTTCCTTGCAAGGAAGTGTCGCATTTACATTCATTTGAAGTGCAGACGAGGAATACGTAACACTTCGCAAATCATATTATATCTTACCATGAAACATGGGAATGAGATGCGATATCGCGTTCTAAGAATCATAAGAACTCTATTGCTACGATACGTAGACATCTGCAAACGCTATTTCCCTGCAAGGAAGTGTCGCATTTACATTCATTTGAACCGTAGACGAGGAATGCAAAACACTTCGCAAGCAATATTATATCTTATCATGAGACATAGATAAGAGATGCAATATCTCGTTTTAAGAAGCATTTGAACTCTATTGCTTCGATACGTAGTCATCTGCAAACGCTATTTCCTAGCGAGGAAGTATCGCATTCACATTCATTTGAAGTGTAGACGAGGAATACATAACACTTCGCAAATCATATTATATCTTACCATGAAACATAGAAATGAGATGCGATATCGCGTTTTAAGAGCCATTAGAACTCTATTGCTACGATACCTATACATCTGCAGACGCTATTTCCTAGCAAGGTAGTGTCGCATTTACATTCATTTGAAGTGTAGACGAGGAATACATAACACTTCGCAAATCATATTATATCTTACCATGAAACATAGAAATGAGATGCGATATCGCGTTTTAAGAAGCATTTGAACTCTATTGCTACGATACGTAGACATCTGCAATCGCTATTTCCTTGCAAGGAAGTGTCGCATTTACATTCATTCGAATCGTAGACGAGAAATGCATGACACTTCGCAATGAATATTATATCTTATCATGAAACATAGATATGAGGTGCAATATCTCGTTTTAAGAAGCATTTGAACTCTATTGCTTCGATACGTAGACATCTGCAAACGCTATTTCCTAGCAAGGAAGTGTCGCATTTACATTCATTTTAAGTGTAGACGAGGAATACATAACACTTCGCAAATCATATTATATCTTACCATTAAACATAGAAATGAGATGCGATATCGCGTTTTAAGAAGCATTAGAAATCCATTGCTACGATACGTAGACATCTGCAAACGCCATTTCCTAGCGAGGAAGTGTCGCATTCACATTCATTTGAAGTGTAGACGAGGAATACATGATACTTCGCAAATCATATTATATCTTACCATGAAACATAGAAATGAGATGCGATATCGCGATTTAAGAATCATAAGAACTCTATTGCTACGATACGTAGACATCTGCATACGCTATTTCCTTGCAAGGAAGTGTCGCATTTACATTCATTTGAAGTGCAGACGAGGAATACATAACACTTCGCAAATCATATTATATCTTACCATGAAACATGGGAATGAGATGCGATATCGCGTTCTAAGAATCATAAGAACTCTATTGCTACGATACGTAGACATCTGCAAACGCTATTTCCCTGCAAGGAAGTGTCGCATTTACATTCATTTGAACCGTAGACGAGGAATGCAAAACACTTCGCAAGCAATATTATATCTTATCATGAGACATAGATAAGAGATGCAATATCTCGTTTTAAGAAGCATTTGAACTCTATTGCTTCGATACGTAGTCATCTGCAAACGCTATTTCCTAGCGAGGAAGTATCGCATTCACATTCATTTGAAGTGTAGACGAGGAATACATAACACTTCGCAAATCATATTATATCTTACCATGAAACATAGAAATGAGATGCGATATCGCGTTTTAAGAGCCATTAGAACTCTATTGCTACGATACCTATACATCTGCAGACGCTATTTCCTAGCAAGGTAGTGTCGCATTTACATTCATTTGAAGTGTAGACGAGGAATACATAACACTTCGCAAATCATATTATATCTTACCATGAAACATAGAAATGAGATGCGATATCGCGTTTTAAGTAGCATTAGAACTCTATTGCTACGATACCTAGACATCTGCAAACGCTATTTCCTTGCAAGGTAGTATCGCATTTACATTCATTTGAAGTGTAGACGTGGAATACATGACACTTCGCAAATCATATTATATCTTACCATGAAACATAGAAATGAGATGCGATATCGCGTTTTAAGAAGCATTAGAATTCTATTGCTACGATACGTAGACATCTGCAAACGCTATTTCCTAGCGAGGAAGTGTCGCATTCACATTCATTTGAAGAGTAGACGAGGAATACATAATACGTCGCGAATCATATTATATCTCACCATGAAAAATAGAAATGAGATGCGATATCGCGTTTTAAGAATCATAAGAACTCTATTGCTACGATACGTAGACATCTGCAAACGCAATTTCCTTACAAGGAAGTGTCGCATTTACATTGATTTGAATCGTAGACGAAGAATGCATAACACTTCGCAATGAATATTATATCTTATCATGAAACATAGATATGAGATGCAATATCTCGTTTTAAGAAGCATTAGAACTCTATTGCTACGATAGATAGACATCTGCAAACGCTCTTTCCTAGCAAGGAAGTGTCGCATTTACATTCATTTGAAGTGTAGGCGAGGACTACATAACACTTCGCAAATCATATTATATCTTACCATGAAACATAGAAATGAGATGCGATATCGCGATTTAAGAATCATAAGAACTCTATTGCTACGATACCTAGACATCTGCAGACGCTATTTCCTAGCAAGGAAGTGTCGCATTTACATTCATTTGAAGTGTAGACGAGGAATACATAACACTTCGCAAATCATATTATATCTTACTATGAAACATAGAAATGAGATTCGATATCGCGTTTTAAGAAGCATTAGAAAGCTATTGCTACGATACGTAGACATCTGCAAACGCTATTTCCAAGAGAGGAAGTATCGCATTCACATTCATTTGAAGTGTAGACGAGGAATACATAACACTTCGCAAATCATATTATATCTTACCATTAAACATAGAAATGAGATGCGATATCGCGTTTTAAGAAGCATTAGAAATCCATTGCTACGATACGTAGACATCTGCAAACGCCATTTCCTAGCGAGGAAGTGTCGCATTCACATTCATTTGAAGTGTAGACGAGGAATACATGATACTTCGCAAATCATATTATATCTTACCATGAAACATAGAAATGAGATGCGATATCGCGATTTAAGAATCATAAGAACTCTATTGCTACGATACGTAGACATCTGCATACGCTATTTCCTTGCAAGGAAGTGTCGCATTTACATTCATTTGAAGTGCAGACGAGGAATACATAACACTTCGCAAATCATATTATATCTTACCATGAAACATGGGAATGAGATGCGATATCGCGTTCTAAGAATCATAAGAACCCTATTGCTACGATACGTAGACATCTGCAAACGCTATTTCCCTGCAAGGAAGTGTCGCATTTACATTCATTTGAACCGTAGACGAGGAATGCAAAACACTTCGCAAGCAATATTATATCTTATCATGAGACATAGATAAGAGATGCAATATCTCGTTTTAAGAAGCATTTGAACTCTATTGCTTCGATACGTAGTCATCTGCAAACGCTATTTCCTAGCGAGGAAGTATCGCATTCACATTCATTTGAAGTGTAGACGAGGAATACATAACACTTCGCAAATCATATTATATCTTACCATGAAACATAGAAATGAGATGCGATATCGCGTTTTAAGAGCCATTAGAACTCTATTGCTACGATACCTATACATCTGCAGACGCTATTTCCTAGCAAGGTAGTGTCGCATTTACATTCATTTGAAGTGTAGACGAGGAATACATAACACTTCGCAAATCATATTATATCTTACCATGAAACATAGAAATGAGATGCGATATCGCGTTTTAAGTAGCATTAGAACTCTATTGCTACGATACCTAGACATCTGCAAACGCTATTTCCTTGCAAGGTAGTATCGCATTTACATTCATTTGAAGTGTAGACGTGGAATACATGACACTTCGCAAATCATATTATATCTTACCATGAAACATAGAAATGAGATGCGATATCGCGTTTTAAGAAGCATTAGAATTCTATTGCTACGATACGTAGACATCTGCAAACGCTATTTCCTAGCGAGGAAGTGTCGCATTCACATTCATTTGAAGAGTAGACGAGGAATACATAATACGTCGCGAATCATATTATATCTCACCATGAAAAATAGAAATGAGATGCGATATCGCGTTTTAAGTATCATAAGAACTCTATTGCTACGATACGTAGACATCTGCAAACGCAATTTCCTTACAAGGAAGTGTCGCATTTACATTGATTTGAATCGTAGACGAAGAATGCATAACACTTCGCAATGAATATTATATCTTATCATGAAACATAGATATGAGATGCAATATCTCGTTTTAAGAAGCATTAGAACTCTATTGCTACGATAGATAGACATCTGCAAACGCTCTTTCCTAGCAAGGAAGTGTCGCATTTACATTCATTTGAAGAGTAGGCGAGGACTACATAACACTTCGCAAATCATATTATATCTTACCATGAAACATAGAAATGAGATGCGATATCGCGATTTAAGAATCATAAGAACTCTATTGCTACGATACCTAGACATCTGCAGACGCTATTTCCTAGCAAGGAAGTGTCGCATTTACATTCATTTGAAGTGTAGACGAGGAATACATAACACTTCGCAAATCATATTATATCTTACTATGAAACATAGAAATGAGATTCGATATCGCGTTTTAAGAAGCATTAGAAAGCTATTGCTACGATACGTAGACATCTGCAAACGCTATTTCCAAGAGAGGAAGTATCGCATTCACATTCATTTGAAGTGTAGACGAGGAATACATAACACTTCGCAAATCATATTATATCTTACCATGAAACATTGAAATGAGATGCGATGTCGCGTTTTAAGAAGCATTAGAACTCTATTGCTACGATACCTAGACATCTGCAGACGCTATTTCCTAGCAAGGTAGTGTCGCATTTACATTCATTTGAAGTGTAGACGAGGAATACATAACACTTCGCAAATCATATTATATCTTACCATGAAACATAGAAATGAGATGCGATATCGCGTTTTAAGTAGCATTAGAACTCTATTGCTACGATACCTAGACATCTGCAAACGCTATTTCCTTGCAAGGTAGTATCGCATTTACATTCATTTGAAGTGTAGACGTGGAATACATGACACTTCGCAAATCATATTATATCTTACCATGAAACATAGAAATGAGATTCGATATCGCGTTTTAAGAAGCATTAGAAAGCTATTGCTACGATACGTAGACATCTGCAAACGCTATTTCCTAGCAAGGATGTATCGCATTCACATTCATTTGAAGTGTAGACGAGGAATACATAACACTTCGCAAATCATGTTATATCTTACCATGAAACATAGAAATGAGATGCGATATCGCGATTTAAGAATCATATGAACTCTGTTGCTACGATACGTAGACATCTGCAAACGCTATTTCCTTGCAAGGAAGTGTCGCATTTACATTCATTTGAATCGTAGACGAGGAATGCATAACACATCGCAATGAATATTATATCTTATCAGGAAACATAGATATGAGAAGCAATATCTCGTTTTAAGAATCATATGAACTCTATTGCTACGAT